>NW_027481691.1:0-29654 GCF_050403365.1 Sporobolomyces koalae
CGCCCCCCGCCCCCCCCCCCCCCCCCCCCCCCCCCCCGCCCCCAGCCACCCGCCCCCCCCCCCCCCCGCGCGCGGCCCCCCCCCCCCGCGCGGGCGGGCCCCCCCCCCCCCCCCCCCCCCCCGGCGCCCCCCCCCCCCCCCCCCCCTCCTCTCCCTTTTCTAAACTCAGACGTTGAGCCCGAGGCGCCGGGTGTGCAAAGCGATTGAGTCGTAGTCGTTCACATGAAGGCGTATGTACCCTTTTCAAAAAGCAACATCGGGCGTCTGATCCATTCACGCTCTCGAACCTGCTTTTGTAGGCGTGTGTCCTGGTCTGGCAATCGAAATGGGCAACGGTAAGCCCCGGTCTCGCCACCTGTATCCACTGACTCGTCTGCGTTCGTATACGATAGAATCCTTTTGTTAGCATTCTCGACCACCGAGTGCTTTTCCGGACTCGACGACAAACGCTGCCCTTCGATGGCCAGTCGGGGTTCCGGTTCTCCATCCTCCGAGGGGAGACGCCGTGCTCTGTATCCGAGCGGCTGACCTCGCCCGCCGTCGATTCCTCGAACATCATGCCGAAATCGCAAGCTCTTCGCGTTAACGACATCGTCAGACACGATCGCATTTTCCACTACGTCTCCCCCCTGAAAAGAGTCACACATAGGTCTCCCCTCGACGCACGGGCGAGAGCGCGCTATAGCTGTGGAAGTGACTGACTGTGTGCGACTCTTTTGAGGGAGGAGACGCAGTGGAAATGCGATGGTCTCAGACGATGCCGCTAACGCGAACTGCACTCGAAAATTGACGAGGAATCAGAGGAGTCTCGGACCCTGGAAGCAGCGACATGGGAGGCGTGCGAGACGGTCCCCGGACGAGAGCGCAGAAGTGCGAGGGACAATAGGGGGCAAGGAACAGGGTAGGCCGGGAGGAAGAGAAGATGGGCGATCTCACCTGCGACTCCGCTGCTGTCTCGCGCTGGCAGAGCTAATTCGATACGATCCACCGCTGCTCTATGTGTCGCGGCTGAGGCGCACGATGGCTGTCGATCAAAAACCTGCGAGCCCGGTGAGAGACGCGATTCGGTACACTTCCCCACTCGGGCTGCACGAACCCTTTATTTCTCAGACGTTGACGTTTGTTAAAGCATGTTCTACGTAGTCACCGAACAAAAGCGTGTCCAGCAAAGTTGCCGTAGTCTCACTCGTCAAGCATGGGCCCTTGCCTGATGGGAATCGAGCGCGGCGAGAGGGCATCGGTTCTGATGCGTTTCTACAGATGCATTTCGACACGAGACCTGTAGCTTTAGGACTCGGACATCTCGCTCGCGTCAACGTCATTCTGGTGCTCCAGCATGCACCGACAGACATGGGAAAGGCCAGGCAAGCTCGACATCCTGGCGTGAAGTCGCCAGGCAGATGCGTGCATTCAAGACTGGCACGCAAAAGACTCTCGGAAAGAACTCGCAGGTAGGGAAAACATCGCGGCTGTACGATCACAACAGGCTCCCTCTCACTCCCACAGATTGCTGTAATGTCGGCCAGCGCATGTAGGAAGTCGGTAGGGATGGTCTACAGAGTGTGATTCGAGAGGAGAAGCTACCGAGGCTGCGGCACTTCCCGGCATCAACGCGAAGCGCCCGCATGTCAGCTGAGAGGCTCTAGGAAGTGCGAGCGGTGCAAATTGGCGTTGCCAGACGAGCAAGGCAGAACTCGCTCGTGCTCCGCGCGTAGTTTCGCGAACATTGTATCGACTGGTTGCGAATTCTCAACGCCTCAGTTTGCGAATGCACTACGAATGTTCGAAACAAGGTGCGATGAGGAGAGTGGTGCTGCGCGAGCGAGAAATGTCGGATCGGATTTTTCAGCACGTAACTCGGCGACGTTTTGTGTTAGAATGTTTTGCCTACATCGGTGACCTACTTCTGCTCGTCTCCCTCACCGACCGACCGTCTCCTCCGCCTTGGACAGGAGCGAATCACTATCAACTTGACCGTCGCATGCAGAGTCTTGATCGACCGCGGCATTCTTGATCTTTTCCCCCCAAACTTTGGCAAAGTCGGCGACGCTTTGACCTTCGCTCAACTCGACGACGTCTTTCGGGTACCGGTTGTGCGAGTACCTCGGCAACGCTCCTGCAGCTTCCGATGCAACGATCCTGAGTACGGGTCGTTCGTTCGTCGTCGCCGCGAGGGTGGACAGTTCAGGGTACGTGAACAGGAGCGCATCGGTCGAGGCCGAGTACGGGTTGAAGTCGACGATGAATGTACGAGAGTGATCTCGGGTCAGGTAAACGTCGAGTGTGTCTATTGAAGACCGGGGTATCAGCGTGTCGTCACTACTCGTTCGGTTTTGGAGGATGTAATCTCTCACAGTTTGCGATTGGGAATTCTCCCTTGACGGTGTTGGTCCAGAATGATTCGATTTGATCCCGGATCTGGCTCTGTGCAGACTCGGGCTGCAAGAAATCGTAGAACGTGGTATCTCGTTGCGAAATGCCTGTCGGATTGTAACCACAAATCGACTGTCTCTCAGCTGAAGGGCAAGCAGATTGTTACGTCTTGGTGAGATAGAACGCACCGACCAGCCGCCGATCACGCACGAAACATCGCCATTCCTGAGATTTGGGCATGTCGAACCACTTCTTGAGGACGAGCTCGAACGAGTACGGTCGGCGAACCCGTTTCGACGACGCAGAGGTTGTGAGTTCAATGTCTTCGAGCGGGAGAGTATCGATGCGAGGCGCGTCGTGTGACACCTCGCTGGGAGGCGAGGCAGAAGTGGCTGCCGGAGAATCGATACACTCGTCGAACGCGTGATCGAGGTCGTGCGAGATAAAGTCGCTCGACTTGAGCAAGAGGTACACATCGGCGGGGTGTTGACATTTGAGGTTCTGACCAGGGATCATCCAGGCGGCATCCTAGGAGAGTTGTACAAATCGTGAGTTGGGACGATCACAAAACAGGGAGACCGGACAGTGATTCACCTGAGGCGATGACCAGTTCAACTTGGGGAAGACAGCGCCTTCGTACCGCGCCAGGACGAGTCTGATCTCGGCGTCGAGTTGAGGGAATGAGAATTGCTTGATGGAGGCGGACGAAGATCCGTCATCATCGGATGCGTCGCCATCGTTAGACTCTGAATCGCTGAGTTCGCTAATACTGCGTGAGCGAGAAGCGAGATAAGCTTATTGACAGGACACGCTGCGACGACCTTTTGAGTGGGCGAGGCGGCGGAAGATGAAGAACGTCAAGTTTACCCGTTTGGGCCGCTGCCTTCTGGCAAGAAGAGACCATCACTCTCGAGGTACTCTAGCAGTTCGTCCTCGTGGGGAATAGGGCGGATGATGGTTGCTTTGGGAGCGTGCCGTTTGAAGCGAGGATACCACGACGAGAACTGGCATGCGGTGACATCGGCCATATACAGAGGCGGGAGTGCGGATGGTTCTGTAGGTTCCATGACGGTCGAGCGAGGTCGCTGGGCCGGGGTCGCTTCACAGGCGGAGCTGCTAGATGAAGAGTCGAGGCGAGACGGACGCGGTCGTCTGAGTCAACCTGAGGACTTCGCTTCTTGGCAGATCGCTTCAGATAATTGATCTCTGAGAGTCAATGGCGGTCGTGTACACGCCGAGGGTGATGGACGTGAGCGGGCGGTGCCGAGTCGAATTTCGGAGATTCCCGCCAATCTCATCTCGAAATTCTTTGAAACACTCGCCTTGATCTTCTCCCTGACTCTGGACCCAAACTCGCCTGCTTATCAAGTTCATCCGCATCAGCACTCCGCGCGCGCACGCCTGCTTCGTTTTACGCGTCCGTTTCCGAGTACACCGCCTCGACTGCTGTCTCCCCAGTTGCAGCCACACCGCGCCGGACGTCGCAGCTGCCGACCAGTCTCGCCTGTCCGAAGCTCGCTTCATTCTTCGTCCAACTACGCATTCATCGGCTCGCGTGCATCCCCGCACATCTACGATGCGAAGCGCTTCGCCTCCTCCGCCCGCAGCCGAAGCGTTGTTTCGGTCAAAATCCCTCGAAGAGGGCCTGCACACTCCTCTATCCGACGACGATTCCAAGATCCTGCCAGCACATGCAGCGGCCCCCGAGTCGACTTCGCGCCCGGCCAGACTCTGGCACAAGCTTGCAAACGCCGACTTTGTCGAAGGTCACGGCGTCGCTCCTCTCGACGAATCTCAGCGCACAGATGCCAAATTCATTCAGAACTTTACCCTCTGGTCAGTCGAGACTTGCAAGCCGGACACCGCTCCCTTGACGACCGCTGATTGTCCGCTCGTCACGCGATAGGCTCACCATGAACGCGACCATCTCGTGCTTCTCGACTGGCACACTCGGCCCCGTACTGTACGGGCTCTCGATGCGCGATTCCTTCCTCGTCATTGCGTTCGTCAATCTGTTTTCGTGCGGCGTGCCGTCCTATGTCGCCATCTTTGGTCCGAAACTCGGAGCGAGGACCATGCTCGTTGCGCGCTACTCGTACGGGTATTACCCCGCCGTCCTACCCGCCCTCCTCAACCTCATGTACGTCAAAAATGTATGTCTGCATTCTCGTGCAATCTTGGCTGACTTTGCGCCCCTCCCGGCAAACAGCTCGTTTGTCGGATTCTCGGCGGTAAACTCGATCGTGGCAGGACAGGTCCTCGTGGCGATCAACCCTGGACATCTCTCGACAACAGCCGGAATCGTGATCGTCTCGGTCGTTTCAATGATCATCAGTTTCTTCGGCTACCGGGTCCTCCACGCGTGTGAACGGTGGGCTTGGATCCCGGTGTGCCTCTCGTTCGTCCTTCTCGCTGGCTTTGGAGGACGTCACCTTGGTGCAGCTACCTCGTACAACGTCGGTCAATCGACCAAAGGCGGCGTCCTGTCGTTCATTTCCATCATTGTCGGCTTTACCCGTGAGTATCTCTTGCGCCGTTCACAACAGTCTGTTACTTCCAAGTTGCTGACACGTCGTTCATTCCCGCTTCTGCCAGTGTCCTGGTCGGGCTGCTCTGCAGACTTCAACTCGTACATGCGCCCCGATATCTCCAAGACAAAAGTCTTTGTCTACACGTTCCTCGGGCTGTACCTCCCGGCGTGCCTGCTACAGCTCCTCGGAGCCGCGTTCGCTGCCGCGGCATTGAGTGGACTCGTGCCGACGTGGGAGGACGCGTACAACACCGGCTCGGTTGGTGGTCTCGTTGGAGTCGCGCTCGAACCGTTGCACGGTTTTGGCAAATTCCTGCTCGTCTTGTTCGCGCTCGGCATGATCTCGAACAACGCGCCCACGACCTACGCGTTCTCGCTCAGTCTGCAAATCGTGTTCCCGTTCTTGACAAGGATCCCGAGGTTCTTTTTTGCGATCGTTTGTACGGCGATCTACCTCCCGATCGCGGTCGTCGGTGCGAACCACTTTGAAGATGCGTTGAGCAACTTCCTCGGACTCCTCGGGTACTGGTCGAGTATCTTTGTCAGCGTTCTGCTCGTCGAGGTACGTCACTCCTTGTTCCTTTCGCTGTTGTTATGACTGATCTTGTTTTCCGCCTCTCTTGAACAGCATTTCCTGTATCGAAGACACTCGTTCACTTCGGGCTACGACTTGACCGTGTGGGACCGATCCTCGAAACTGCCACTAGGAGTTGCAGCCCTGTTTGCTTCATTCTGCGGTGCCGCACTGTGTGTCGTCGGAATGGACCAAGTCGTCAGTCCCATTTTTCGTACTTCTCTATCGTCGTGGATTGCGTTCAGTCTGCTGATCTGAACCGCCTCTTTGACTCATAGTGGTACCGAGGACCGATCGCGAAATTGATCACAGGCCCATCTGAATCGTATGGAGGTGATGTCGGGTTCGAGACGGGGATGGTGGTTGCCGCGATCGTGTATGCCCCGTGTCGATGGCTCGAGAAGAAACTTTCGGGACGATAGAACACTGTTACAAGGGGTATTTTCTTTTTCCGGTAGACGCTGCCGAGCCAAATTGTATTCGTGAAAAAGCAACATTCATGATCTCGATTTGCAAGCGAGATTTTGCCTCATGAGGTCACACGAATATTCGACAACAAGAAGTAGGCGGAATGCTGATACAAGATTACAAAGGATTCAAGCAAGTAAACAATAGAGATCAAGACAGGACGCTGAACCAGGCTATACAAAGCGATGCAAGAATCGCTCCAGCGCATGAATTGGAGAGTTGTAACCGTGTAGACGAACTGTTTGGTCGAAGTGAAGGAGTGTCGGTACTCGAGGCCGTGGGCGTGTTGGTTACGGTCAAAGTGGTCAAACTGCCACTGACGGTAGAAGTCGCGACACTGACACTGGGTGGGGAGGCAGTATAGTTTGTTCCTGAAGCCGACACGAGCGTCTTTGGATTTGATGAGACGGTCGAATTCGAATTCAAAGTTGAAGTTGGAGATACGGCAGGTCCAGGTGCGAGATTTTGTGAAGAGTATTGAGACCGAGAAGTCGAACTTGAGCTGGTCATGGTGGGAGAATCGACGATCGATGGAAACGTCTCGAGGTTACTTCCATCTATCAGATCGTCGGCAAGTAGAATTAGCACGGCAGGTAGTCGAGAGACGAGAGACAAGTGGGGTGCGATATAGAGCAGGAAGTTGCGACGAGACTCACCGGAAGGGTAGTTCTGACCCGCTACGAATCCAAAGGCGTGCAGCAACACACACACGCACACGAGAGAGCGCATCGGAGCGGTGGGGCGGCCGAGCATAGACTTGAATAATATACACCGAACCGGTCGATGGGCCGCAACCGGATATAGCAACGAAGGCGCGCAGTCGGGCCCTGGGTTGCGTTGGCGAAAGAGCGAGACTTGATCGAGGTAAACGCTGCACAGCGCACGATTAGAGGTAACGAAGGAGGCGCTGCAAGCTGAAACGCAAAGTGGAGGTTGGTGGTCTCGTGAGATGGATCGATCGACCCCGGGACGGTCCCTCTTTGCTTCTGATTCATTTCGATCTCACCACTGCCAACGAATGGTCAGCACCACGTCCAATATCACTGCCACGAATGCCTCGACAACCCTCACCCTGCCCGCCACTTCGCTCGATGGTCCCGCTGGGGACGACGAACCCGGCAGTACAACCTGTCTCACCCGCACCGCCGCCCTCCTGAGTCGCTCCCCGCTCGTCTACCACGCCGTCGTACTCGTCCTGGCGCTGTACCTCCTCCCAACTGCAACTGCCGCCGCAACTGCGACCGCAGGTGCGAGCGTGACGCAAATGGTCGCGACCGCATCGGAACCCGTTAGCGCGTTCGGCTGGACTAGCCTCCTCAAGCGTGCGTCTGCCGATGCTGCCGCCGCGACCTGCGCGTGCTCATCGTCCGAGGGCGGTGACAAGCACGACGCGGGGTTCATCGTCAAGGCGTGCATGATCCCGCTCCTCGTCGTCCTGTCGGGCGCAACCGCCGGACTCACCCTCGGCTTGATGAGTCTCGACACGACTCAGCTCCAAGTCCTGATCAAGAGTGGTTCGCCCCAGCAGCAGGTCTGGGCCGCCAAGGTCTTGCCCCTGCGCAAGAACGGTCACCTCCTCCTGATCACGCTCCTGATCGCCAACATGATCTTCAACGAGGTCCTCCCCGTCCTCGCCGAGTCTGTCATGGGCGGTGGCATCCAAGCCGTCATCGCCTCGACCGCCATGATCGTTGTCTTTTCCGAAGTCATCCCGCAGTCCGTCTGCTCGCGCTTTGGTCTCCGCATCGGCGCCGCGATGGTCATTCCTGTTCGCATCCTGATTTACACGCTCTTCGTCATCGCGTACCCGATCGCCAAGTTGCTCGAGTGGATCCTCGGAGCTCACGACGGCATCGTGTACCGCCGCGCCGAACTCAAGGAACTCGTCGCCCTGCACGCAGAGTCGGCTGGTCGTCACGGAGATCTCGCCACCGACACGGTCGCGATTGTCGGAGCGACCCTCGACTTGCAGTCCAAGTGTGTCCGGGACGCCATGACTCCCGCCGAGAGGATGTTCTCGCTCCCAATCACCGCCACTCTCGACTACAAGACGCTCGGCACGATCCTCGAAGCCGGACACTCGCGCATCCCGGTCTACGAGGAGATCCCGATCGAATCGAACGGCGAGAAGAGGACCCGCAAAGCGATCCTCGGCGTGTTGCTCACGAAGCAACTCATCTTGCTCGACCCCGAGGACGCAGTACCTTTACGCGACATCCCGATCAACCCGCTTCCGAACGTTCCCGAGGATCTCGCGCTTTTGAACATCCTCAACACGTTCCAAACCGGGCGCAGTCATATGGCCGTCGTCTGTCGCCGCAAGTTCTCACCCGTGTCGGAGCCGTCCCCACTCGAGACGATCCCTTCCGTCGGCACCACTTCCGAGTCTGACCTCGAGCGAGGCGAGGCGAGCAAGAACGGTTCGACAGAAGGGTTCTTCCACCACTTGTTCCGTCGCAACCGCTCGAGCAGCGCGGCGTCGCAAATGTCTTCAGCGAACGGAGAAAAGAAGGCGGAAGGGCAAGGCGAGAAGCAATCCCTGTCAAACCTGAACCTCGCCGAGCTCGACGAAGAGTTCCCGGTCGGCATCATTACGCTTGAAGACGTTCTCGAAGAGCTCATTGGAGAGGGTGAGCCAAAGTGTCTTGAACTGTGTGCCATCAGCTGTTGACGTATCTGTCTTGCTACCCCTACAGAAATTCTTGACGAAACCGATCAAGACGAGTCTCATCTCCCTTCCATGATGCACTACATTCCTCCAGAAGCTCGCGGCAAAGTCGGCAACTTGTCCGGGCCTCCAGTCGCTCCTTCCGCTCACATTGCGCAACAAGCGAAACAGAAATCGGGTCCCAAGAAGGGTGGCATTGGAATCGTGAACGCCGTCGGGCGCATCTCGATGGGCAGGAGTCGTTCCGCGCCCGGACAGCCTAGACGCAGTGGCGACAAATCGGCTACGAGCTCGGGCGCCTCGACTCCGAAGGAAGAAGGGGCCGGAGTTGGTACGAACAAGTTCATGGGTGATGGTACTCCAGTCACGGGTAGCAACGGAGGAGGATTGTCCGGAGTGTTTGGACCATTCGGTGGTGGCGGAGGAGGCAAGAAGCGCAGCCAGTCCCCTTCGCGAGCCAATACACCTTCAACTCCTCGAGCAGTCGACAATGCTCCAGCAGCTGAAACCCCGGCCATTACCGATCAACCTCAAGTCGAAGAACCGCAATCGCTCGAACCGATCGATGAAACTGTTCCGGTCAAAGCGAATTCGACCCCTGCACCAGTTCCACCTGTGCATCGCGCCAGCTCTGTCCTTCATGCGCCACTTCCTTCGCCGTCTCTCCTGTCGGACGCGGTACTCCTTGAACGCGGTCGTCGCATGATGATCGCGTCACGCAGCCAGCCCGTCTCGCGCAGTCACACCCCAGTGTCGACTTCGGCGAACAATGCGGGTCCTTCGAGCTCGCATCCTTCGTCGTCGTTGATCGGAGCCGATCGCAGCGAGAGCGGTACGAGACCGAAAGGGGGAGCATTCAAGAGTCCTGCGACCCAGTTGAGCGCGTTGCCTCAAGCCTCAAAAGTTGCCAAGGAGAAACAGAAAGCGGTTGAATCGAAGGAGACTACTGCTGCTGCTGCTGAAGATGCAAAGGGCGACGAACAATGAGTTCGAGCGTGCTAGTTGGGCCAGGTCTTTCGCTTAGCTTCCAAGTCAAGGACCTGATGTTGACATAGTTGCAAATTACTATCCTTGCTGCTATCTCGCCTCGAACCTAAGTTATATCGAGAGGGTTTGAGAATGGAGATCGGGACAAGAACGAGCTCGCTTCGTAGCCCGGCGCATGTCACGTGCTACTACCGCCAGCTTATCCTTCACTTCTTCCTCTTCGGCGTTGACATCCTTCGCCTCGCTCCAGGCCAATGCAGGTTTCTCCCTAAGCGGCAGATGGACAATTGCCAACAGTCTGAAAATCGCGCCGCCTTCGCACGTCCGATGTCGGGATCTGCGAGATAAGCGACATTTCAAAAGATCATGAATCTCGACCACTCAAACGCTCGTAGATAGATCGTCAGTGATGGTCCGGTGGCTTATCTCGTTATCGACGACAGTGCTCGTTTGCTGCTCCTCCGATCTTCCCTCCTTCTCCAGCACTAGTCGTCCGACATCAACAGAGTCTTGGAGATGAATTCGCCCTCAACATCGAGCAGTTCCGAGTCTGGGTCCGAGCTCTCAACTCGACCGACAACCGCTACCTCGTCGCCCAAGCTGGGATCCGAAGCAGGCGAGAATCCCGACGTCGGACTTCCTTCTCCCTTCTATCCACCGTCTCTCGCCCATCTCGAAGGTCTGCATCCCGAACATGAAGCTCCTCGACTACCCGAATTCTATCCACGATTGCCACCTTCTGTACGGACAAATGACCTGCAAGAGACCGATGCGCAATCAAAATCGACGCCTGACGAATGGGTGATTCGGGACCCTGCGCTCGTCCGACTGACGGGTACGCTCCTTCCTATGAACGCTAGTGTCAGTCTCAGAGACTGACCTATTGTTCGAACGCAGGCAAGTGGCCGTTCAACTCGGAACCACCTCTCCCCGATTTGTGGCAAGAAGGTTTCCTTACACCGACTCGACTCTTCTACGTTCGTAATCACGGAGTGGTCCCGAGGGTGACGAGGCAAGAGGCCGAACGTTGGTCGTTCGAGATCAGTGGACTCGTCGAAAATCCATGCACGCTTACTCTCGCCGACCTGATCGACCCGTCCAAGTTCCGAACGGTCACTTTACCCGTCACGCTCGTGTGCGCTGGCAACCGGCGCAAAGAACAGAATGTCGTCAAGAAATCCCTCGGATTCAGTTGGGGTCCTGCTGGACTTTCGACTGCTCTGTTTACAGGAGTGTACCTCGCCGACGTGCTCGAGTACGCACGACCTCGCAGTGTTGGCAAGGTGGGACAAGTCGGGTTCAGGAGGGCAGAGCACGTCATTTTCGAAGGCGCCGAAGACCTTCCAAACGGCAAATACGGTACGAGCCAACGCTTGCGATGGGCGAGGTTGCGGGAGAAGGGGATGTTGCTCGCTTGGGCCATGAACGGAGAGGTAGGCTTCCCTTCTATCCGTTCTCCAGTTCCTACAGTGTATCGCTGACCTCGACTTGCAACGATCAGGCACTGGAACCCGATCATGGATTCCCATTGCGTCTCGTCGTGCCAGGTCAGATCGGAGGACGAAGTGTCAAATGGTTGAAGAAAATCGAAGTCAGTGACGAGGAGAGTCAGCATCACTTGCACTTTTGGGTACGTACAATCAACATGTCTTGAAGATCCGGTGAGCAAGGCTAATGGCTTTCAAGCCATCTTGAGAATAGGACAACAAAGTCTTGCCGACCACTCTTTCTGCGGAACAGGTTTGCAGCTTTTTCAGCGTCTGTACCTTGCTCGCCCGTCCTGACGTTCGTTCAAATCAGGCCAGATCGGAGCGAGATTGGTGGTACGATCCTCGATACATCATCAACGACCTCAATGTCAATTCAGCGATCGCAAAACCTGCGCACAATGAGCAGCTCGTAGCTTCTGCGAATGCTCTCGCTGTCGAGACGTACAAAGTCGAAGGCTACGTCTACGCAGGAGGAGGTCGTCGAGTCACCCGAGTCGAGGTGACTCTTGACGACGGCGAGACTTGGACCCTGGCGACTATGCGGTACCCGGAAGACCAGTACGTGTTACTTTTACCTTCTATCAGGTCCCTTGCATGCGCTTCATCATTGTTTTGCCGAGGATAGATACCGAGCCATGCCTTTTGAGAGCCGGGTTTGGGGGACAATCGATCTCACGGACCGCGACGAATGCTTCTGCTGGGCGTTCTGGTCTCTCGACGTTCCAGTCGCGAGACTCGTGCACTCTGGCTCGATCGCGGTTCGAGGTATGGACGAGAGTTTGTCTTCTCAACCTTCGACGATGTATTGGAACCCGACGGGGATGATGAACAATTGGTGGTTCCGCGTTGCGATTCACAAGTCTCTCGACAGTGCCGGTCAGACGATTCTCAAGTTTGAACATCCGACCATGCCTGGGCTTCAAACTGGAGGATGGATGGAACGCCTGAAAGACAGTGGAGTCGATCCACTCAAACCCACTTTTAAGGAGTCCTCGGTGGCAGACACAGATCAAGCCTCGAGAAATCCACCTGCGCCGACAAAGCAGCTCGTCATGACGAAACCTGGAGTCGATCGCAAGATTACTATGCAAGAAGTTCGAGAGCAGGGAGCGACGGAAGAGACGCCTTGGTTCATCGTGCATGGCCAAGTCTATGACGGTGCAGGATTCCTGAAAGATCACCCGTTCGTGCAGACTTGCTTGCTTTTGACGTCTGAGACTGTGCTGATTCGTTCTCGTCTCGTTGATAGCGGAGGGAGCGAGTCCATCACCTTGGTCGCAGGTGAAGACGCCACAGAAGACTTTATGGCAATCCACTCTATCGTAAGCCCTAACACTTCGTCTCATGTAGCTGAAACATCCCTGACAATCGAAACTCTGTAGGATGCCAAGCTCCGGCTCGCCGACTTTCATATCGGCACCCTCGTGCAAGACGAGAACCTTTGCGAACCGGAAGTGAAAGCTCCGTCCGAACCCGATCCCGTCTATCTTTCCAAATCGAGATGGAAAGCGGCTGAGCTCGTTTCTATCGAGTGAGCTCAGCATCTTCTCTCGCCCGTCTGTGCACGTCTGTACCTCTTGCTCATATAGTTTTCGTCCTCAGCCGCGTCAACCATGACTCTCGCTTGTACCGGTTCGCGCTGGAACACCCAGATCAACCCCTTGGCCTTCCAATTGGTCAGCATGTCTACTGTCGCTTGCGAAGAAAACGAGTGCGCGGCCCAGCTTCAACGGACGGCTGCGAGGAAGGTGAAGGCGAGCTTGTCCAGAGAGCATACACGCCGGTCTCGCTATCCGATGCCAAAGGCTTCATCGACTTGCTCGTCAAGGTGTATTTCCCGACCACCGCTTTCCCAGAAGGAGGCAAGATGACGATCGGGTTCGAAGAGCTGCAAGTTGGGGACAAAATCGAATTCAAGGGACCGCTTGGATCCTTCGAGTGGCTCGGTGAGTGTAGAACATCTCGTGCGACGATGAGGCGACTAGCTGAGACTTGAGGCTTGTTACTCTTGCAGGAGGGGGAGTCGCTCGCTGGCGAGGCATCGAGCGCAGACCAAAACAAATTGGTATGATCTGCGGAGGATCAGGTGAGATTTGCAGATTCGTCAGATCGAGCTACAAGCTAAATTGCGACTCTGTACAGGTATCACGCCAATCTTGCAAGTCCTGCGCGGAGTCATTCACGACCCGACCGACCGGGACACGAAACTGTTCCTGCTGAACGCGAACAAGACTGAAGCCGATATCCTCTTGCGTACCGAGCTCGACTCGCTCGTCGAACTCGCCGGCGAACACCGATATCAGCAACATTTCGTGCTGTCGCAAGCATCGCAAGACTGGGCACATTCGCATGGGCGAATCGATCGCGACCTGTTGCATCGACACTTGCCGCCAGTGGGAGACAAGGATGACCTCGTGCTCATCTGTGGACCGGATCCGATGATCAAGATGGTCAAGCAGGAACTGGCATCGCTTGGGTGGGATATTCCGACTCAATTGGTCATTTTCTGAAGCTCCTGGCACGAGCCGAGCATTGCTGTACATACTGCATAGTCGTCACATGCTAGTCTTGAGGTTGAATTGGCGGCAGCGATCTATTGTAAAAGAAATAAATTACTGCGATCCGTGCGAGGCCTGTCTCGGTTGCGGTTCCTTGTCTGACACAAGTCGCTCGATCGTGCCAAGTATCTCCTGATTGTGTCTGCATTCAGTTGGCCGCAAATGACGGCCACAGAGAGTGAGAACTATTGCCTTGCAAATATCACCACCGCTTGCGACGACAGCGATACGCAATCTCGCCATCCGCTCTCATTCCAATTGTGCAGTCGACCTCAGCGCAATACCAAGAGACTGAATACCCTCTCTGGCACGGACAAACCCGCGATTCGAAGCAGCGCCTTCCAATCACCACGCCCTTCACCGCCTCCTAGCTTGTTCCCTTCGATCCACGCGTAGACCGTCGAGTTACGTGAGTCAGCCTCTCCCGCTGCTCAAAGATTCTCCGACAGTCTGGTGCTCTGTGGCCTCCTGGCGCACAAGTGCGGGCGGATGAGCGATCTGATCATTATCCGAAGAGGGGGACAACGCCAAGAACGGACCCGCCTTAATCTGAGTGCTGTTGAGCAGCTTTGGTGGAAGCTATTTCAAGAGTCAAGCTGACTTGCTTCACTCTCCTGCGCATGTGCTTTGCAGCGAACGTGGTACTGCGGATCTCTCAACATGAGCGACCTCGTCGGGTACATCTACCACGAAAAGGTGAGCTCCTCGTTCCTGCTGGACTGTGTGTACAAGATGCTGACCTGACCCGTCTCCTTTGCAGCAAGAGCGTACGTTGCTTGCTGTCGCCGCCATTCGCCGTTCCTCATCCCCTGAAGCTGACAGCCGATCATTTGCACCACTGCAGCTGGAAGCATGATGTGCCTGCAGCATTCGATCAACAATCTACTACAGTCGGAGCTGTTCAGTCCAGCTTCCTTGGCCGACATTGCCACAGAACTCGACATGCTCGAATCAGCGCAACTAGACCCAGGTACCCGGTTACGAGGCGAGTACGAATCACAGAACGTCGACGAAAGCGGTTTCTTCAGCGTACAAGGTACGTTCATGTAAGCCCTTCACAGAAGGTTCAACTGCTGATCCGAGCTCGACACAGTCGCCGAGAAGGCTTTGGAAGTTGTCGGTCTGCGGCTCGTGCGCTGGGGCAGCCAGGAGCTCGCTCACTACCACGACAAGCCAGAGTAAGTTGTCTTTCATATCAACCACGCCTGGTCTTCCGGTCCTTACACGTTAGTGGCTCGTCAGGCAGATCGAGGCATATGTGCTTAATCAGCATCAACACTGGTTCTCCCTGCGGTACGTCGCTTCACTCGTCTCGATTTCGCTTACTGTACGGGTGTCGAGCTGTTCGTTTACGTGTGCCTAACAGACGATTTGCCAGCAACCGCTTCTACAACCTCGACTCGTGCATCCCCGAACCGTCGTGGATTTCCGAGACGTACCTCGGTCTACAGCTGCGCGAATTCGAAATGAGGGGTACATAGAGTGCGATTACTCGTGTATTCCAATCTAGCACTGACACGATTTACGTGATCAGGCTACTCGATCTTTGCGGTCGTGCCTTCGTCGGAGGGACATCTCGACAGTCTGCCGCCGTGCAGTGCATCTGCGATCGGTCCGACATTGCCACCGCCTTCAGGAAACGGAGGAACAGATCTTGCGTCGGCATCGGGATCACATATACGCTTCAATGGAACGGGTCGCAGTCTCGCCTCGAACGGGAGCGCCTCCACTTCGACCTCGTTGGATCCATTCGCGTCGCGTTCGAACCCTAGCTTCCAACGCACGTATTCGCACGGGAAAAGACCTGCAGTCGAAGCGGACGACGAGGAGGACGACGACATCATCATTGAAGATGGGGTCCAAGGCACGAGTAGCGCCACTTCGAATCGCTCGAGCGTCGAAGGTGAGGGCGAGCAGAGGAAGCGCAGGAGGAAGCTTGATCACGAAGCGAACGAGAGCGCCACTTCCGCCACAGATCATCTGTCCGAGGAAGACATGATGGCGAGAGCGATCGAGGAGAGTCTCCGGGTCAGTAGGTTGAGCGAAGGCGCTGCAGGCGGCGCGAATGGTGGCGAGACGACTCGTTTCGTCAGTAGCATTTGTCGTTCTACGTCTTGACACGCGAATACCTCCTCTGATACATCTATTCGCATCATGTTGTGAACAGGCGGACGGAGGAGAAGATGAAGAGCTGCAGCGAGCTTTGCAAGCTTCTCTCGCTGGGCCCAAGCACGATTCACCGAGTATTGATGATGACGAAGAGGAGGATGCGCCGACGATGGAACAGCTTAGGGCGAAGAGGCTGGCTAGGTTTGGTTGATAGCGAGCTTGCAAAATACCTGCTTAGCTTTTTTCTTCCTTTTAGCTCGTGCTCGACGTACGCGAAATCCTTTGCGTACGATACCTGCCAATTGACTCGCAAGAGGCTGTGTCCCGGTATATTGGGAGAAATAAGCATAAGGAATAAGCTATAATAAGCTATAAGCTATTAGTCTTTCGCACGCTCCTCACGCTGGGGCTTTCTGCGCGTCGAGCATGCTTATCCGCTTTCTCCTTCACGCTCCGATCCTGCTTTCGCTGGAACATTTCCGGCCATGCTACTCAACGTCACAGAGGGTGCTGCACTCTCTGACGAGACTCTCGAGGCACTCATGACCCTCTCGGTCGTAGCGCTCGAGGCGAACCGAGTCGTCGTCTTTAACGGCGCAGGCATCTCGACAAACGCCGGTATACCCGTGCGTCTCTTTCGTGGACGGTTCTGAACTGTTCGCTGATGCATTCGACGACGCGACGCAGGACTTTCGATCGGGCTCGACCGGACTTTACGCGACGAATCGTTCGCGCTCGCCCCCGAGTTCAGCCTCGTCTCGAGTCGGACCAGCCACTACCGCAACTAGCGCGTCTTCGACACTGTCGACGAAGGACCTCTTCTCGTATCCATCCTTGATTCATCCGAACACGCGTTCGGACCACTTGCGCTTCATGGCGCAATTGCACGCGCAATGTTCGATGGATGACTCCTCTCACCCGACCGCGCCAACGACCTTTCACGCCCTCATGAAGCGCTTGGGCGACCTCGACAAGCTGCTGAGAGTCTACTCGCAGAATGTCGATGGCTTGGAGCAGTCCGTCGGCTTGTCATTTGTCGATCTCGAAGGTATCGAAAGCTCGGCAAGCAGCTTGGACGACTCTGCCTGCCCAATGAAGAGCTCGGATACTGACGAGACATCAGACTATGAAGACTCGACGTACCGACGTGCTCGCAAACGACGCAAGCTATCCATTTCACCGAATCGCGCTCTCGACTCTCCTAGAGGACAAGTAGTTGCGATGCATGGCAACCTGCGCAGTGTCGTCTGTTCCTCGTGTCGATGGAAAGGAGAATGGGATTCAAGTATACAGAGCTCATTTGCCCGAGGCGAAAGGGTCGACTGTCCACGCTGCGAAGAACGAGGTGAGCTTGAACCATCTTGCACCTGTTCCAGATAATGCTCGTGAGACTTAGGTCCCAAGCTCGCCGTTGACAGCACAAGTGCGACTCTCGGCTTCGAAACGGTCACTCCCAAGGTCATCTCTCGCGTTCCTCCGTCCAAACTTGCTCCTCTACGACGACCCCTCATCAACTGTCTCTGCTCATCTTTCGGCGCTTTCGTCGCTCGCTTCCCTCGATGTCGCTTCCAAGCCAGATCTTCTAATCGTCGCCGGAACCTCGCTCCAGATTCCAGGGTTCAAGCAGCTCGTGAAGGAATTTGCACGCGAGGTCAGCGCGAATGGGGGATTGTGCGTCTTTGTGAATCGTGAGCCGGTTGCCGCATCTTGGAACGAGGTGTTCGACTACCAGTGTGGGTTGCTCTCTGTTCATAATGTTCGCGCTCGAGATACTGAACAGACTCGTTCGCACAGTTCGAATGGACACCGATCTCTTTGCGACCATCGTCCTGCAGAATCTTGCCGCGCTCTCGCCTGCTCACGACGAGCCCAGCACGAACAATGATAGCGTCTGCTTGGATTCAGTGGACCTATGTCAAACTCCGACATTGCGACAGGCTCGTCTTGGCGAGAATCCGAACAACAGCGCGTACCTCCCAACACCCTCACCAACTCCGTCCTACGCGAGTGCCCTTTCGTTCTTCCCTGCTCCATGTCTCGAGGACAAGGTCGAGCCTCGCACGTCGCCCGCGCCTACCTCCTGCGATCTCCCTCGAGAATACCTTCCGTCTCCTCCGCCGACTTCGTCCCCGCTCCGAACCCGAGCCGTACCTCGTCGTCGACCTCTCAAGCAGGACGTATCCGTTTCGGAATCAACTACGCTCGTTCCGGACAAGGACGAGGACGAGGGTTGCCCAGTCGAGAAAGAGTATCGACCGGAGAAGCAAGCTGGGTCCAGCTACTGTCACGTTGAATCGAGGTTGCTCGTTGACAGCCTATTGAGGCAAGCGCGAACAGTCTGGGAAAGGAGTCAACGATAATTTCCTGAGATTCCAAAACAGATCCGCTTCGAATTTGTCATTGTTGTTGTTCTTCCTCGAGTATGTGAAGATGCGCATAGTGAAATTTTGTACACTAGCTTGAGCAGGGGTTCGGAGTTTGCGATTCGGAAGGTGAGAGAGGTGGGAGCGGCGGAGGAGATTGCTCCTGCCTCGGTTCGAATTGAAACCGCACTCGCTTCTTTCCGGACGCTTCTTGTTTCTCGAGTTCCGCCCGAACAATCCTCTTGCCCGTCTTCCACTTGGCCGACAGGGTCTCACAGTACCCTTCGAACGCCGATTCGACCGCGGTGAGAGTCACGTCATTGTTGCGATCTCGCAGGTTGTCGTTCCTCTCGACATCGAGCGTGAACGAAGGTCCAAACTGTTCGTAGTGTCCGGAAGGGAGCGCAGCTGGAACTTGAGTCGAAGGGGCGAGTGGTCTCCCAAGCTACGAAAGAACACGAGCCCCGTTAGTGATTGCTTTTCTTTCGGTAGTTCGAGAACAAAGGACGATAGATATGCGTACGCAAAGGGAAGTGAGATGCGTCCAGGTCCGAGCGGCGTTTGGAGAATTGTAACCGCCTCCACCAAGCAACAACGTTGGCAAGTTCCAGGCGAGGACCGAAGCGATACAATTGGAGTAATCCGAAAGGGACAAGTTCCATTCCTTCGAAACTCGAAGCGTGCAGTGAGCGAACCACAGATTGTGAAACATAGCTGATGCCGAGTTTCTCACCTTGCATGGGTCCCCGTTCAGCCCGTCGAGTCCACATTGAACGACGATTGCGTCGGGCGCAAAACTCGTCTTGACATTCTCGATCACCTGCCAGATGCGCTCGAGGCTCGGACCGGACAGGCCACTCTCGAGTGCGAGATTGAGCGCGTGACCGCGACCTTGAGCTTTCGGGTTCAGAGGTCCAGATGAATCGAGGGCACCCGTGTTTGGGTAGAACAACGGGGCGTGCAAATGGAGCGAGAGGGTCAAAATGAACGGGCTCGCAAAGAAGGCCGATTCGACCGCATCACCGTGGTGCAGGTCGAGGTCGAGGTAGAGGATCTTGGACAGTTTTGCACGTGAGCTCGATAGAGGTTTTTTGCGCAGTTCCATGATGGCCAACACGATGTCGTTGACGTAGCAGAAACCTTTCGCCTCGCCTCTCGAAGCGTGATGTCGACCACCGGTCCAAGCGATCGCGATGTCTGCGCGGCCGTCTCGAAGCTCGCGAGCGGCGGTGAGAGATGCTCCTGCGACGAGGGCGACGTAACGAGACAAGAGAGGGAAAGGCGGACAATCGTCAACGAGCGACGAAGCGGTGGCGTGGTGAGCGAGCTTGCGCCGTTTGTTGCGACGATGACGATCGTCGTCACTGTCATCTGTATCCGAGGCTTCTGAGGATCCTGAGTCTATTGGCGAGCCCATCAAGGTGTCTGTGATCGATACAAACAGGATTCTTGTGGGTGGATGCGACATCTGCGAGGAGGAACCGCCGCCACGAACCGATCAAGTCTCCGTCATGAAACATTTCCAGCTCGGATCGCGTCGCAGGCGTCGGTGAGATCACTCGTGCTGTCTTTGACGACTCGTCGGGGTCGTCCGAGTCGACGGCGTCGTCGAGCAAGCCACAACACGAAACGAGCGAGTGCACCAGCGAAGCGCGCCCCAGGTTCGAAGGGAGCGCGTCTGCTACGCGTTGCAGCTCTTCTGAATGTACATAGCACACGCGGCGAGGCTTGTCCATGGCTGGGTGCGCGATGGAAGGCGCGTCGAGGACCGTCTCTCACGCGCGTCGATTTAGCCGAAGCTTCGGTATAGAGCAATTCCTGCATCAGCTACCATCTCCGGTAACTGCTCAGCAAGGTTGCTGGTCGCCGCCACTCGTCCCTGTCAAGCGCCAGCCTCGCCCGAGTACTGTATCGGACACACGGTCATTACGCTCGTTTGTTTACTTCGCTCGCGCGTGAGAAACCGCTTCCTTTTGGCGCTCCTCCGGTTGTCCCCATGAAGCTGATCGCGGACAGAGGCCTACAGTGATTGGATTGCATCGACATTGCCAGATCCACGCGCCTGATCCTGCTCGGGTTGCATGTCCTCTGCTCCGCCCCGCATCGCCCTCCGCAACCGCATCTCGCCTTCGACAGACGAGAATCAACCCGTACACTCTCGATCAGGCTCTGCACACCCTCCTGCACGCCCTGCTTCAACCCACGCTCGCTCTGCCAAGGTGACTGCCTCGCGCGCTTCGACCCGGGTCGGCAGACCCCACGGCGCGGCTCCTCTCCCTGCAGCGGTCGAGATCTCGGTACAGCTACCGAGCAGCGATGGAGGTGCCGCTACCGGCGTGAGCTCGTCGGAACAGGCCTCACAGGAGGATCCAAAACGCCGCGTCTCCACCGTGAGCGGATCCGATCGCGACTCGGACTCGGACTCGGATCATGTTGTCGAGAAAGAGTCACAACCACCGACTATGAAAGCATCCGTCAAGACTAGATCAGCAAGTCATCCACTCTCTTTTGTATTTTCGAGCCATGCCTCGTCTAACCTGCTTTGATGTGCCACCAGCTGCTTCCCGTTCCTGCCAATCGACGCCGATCTCGCTCACGGTCCCGCTCAAAGTCTCCCGCGATCCTGCCTCCATCGAAACCCACCTACGCAACTTTGACATCGAGGAGGCGATCCGCCGCTGCGCTGCGCAGGCAATCGGTTGCTGTCGCCGCCGCCGCCGACAATGCTAGTCCGCGAGATATCGAGCCTGAATCAGTTCTCGAGTTGCCCAGTACAGTGCCGGTACGAGACGAACTGTTGCTGCTGCCACCGGAACAAAACCGAGGACCGGGCGAAGGCAAAGAAGGGATCCAGAAGAAATGGGATCGCGAGAGAGCGCGGTATCGAAGGAGTATGAGCAGATCGGTCAGCGTCGATCTAGGTAACCCACCATCGCAAACGCCATTCGACCAGGTCGAGAACCGCGAATTCGAGCGAATCGAAATTGGAACTCAGGAAGTCGAGCGAGTCGAAACCGAAGAATTCGACTACGGAGGTTATGACGGCGCCGGTGAATTTTTCGAACAAGAGGAGCACGCACTCGACAGCGAAACGCCAGCAGGTTCGCTCGAGCAAAGCGAAGCTCCCGATCTTCGCTCAGGATCAGAACAGGCCACGACTCGAGGCCGGGCAGATCTAGAAGATGCTCGAAGCGAGCGGAATCAAAGCAAGTCCAGCACGGGATCCAGGGCTGAGCACGACCAAGACGAAGAGGATGAGGACCGCAAGAACTTCTCGCTGCTCGACGAACCTGCCTCGTCCTCCGATGCTGAACGCTCAGATGCGGACGAAGACCTTCCCTTTCCCGATCAACCTCAGTATGCTCCGTCTGACAGAGCCTCGACGCCTCCGATGCCCTTGAAGGAAGGCCAGTCCTACACCGAGATTTTTCCGCCTCTGTCACCCAACACGACCGGAGAATACGACCAAGTCGAGCCTATACGATTCTCTTCGTCACCCCCTCCAGAGCTGGACGTTCCGAGTCGCAACTCGCCAGATCCTGATCAGGCGAGAACATCGCCGATCGAGCCAGGACTGCCTTCGCCTTTCCTCGACAGAGCTTCAGCGTCAGATGTACGTCAGCAGTCTTCGACTGTCGAGCCTCTGCCTTCCGTGCCCGCAGTCAAGCTTGAGCAAGGGACGTCTTCCGGTGCTCTCGCTACTGCTGCCTCGCTCCTCTCGCCTGCGTCTTTCTTGAGTCGTGCGTTTTCCCGTCCTCGGTCCACAACGCCGATCGACTCTGCGCCTTCGCCACGCTATCGACCGCAATTCAACTTTGTCCCTCTCCCGTCGCCTCGTAATCGACCCCGGCTACAAGTACCCCGATCTCCTGCTGGGGCTGCTGCGCTCGAGCCGCAGACATCGCGGATTCGTCAACCATCGCCACTTGCGAACGTCGCGACCGCCAATCCGATCACGCAAGAATGGACTCGAGGTCCCGCTTTCTTCAGAAGCAGCTCTTTCACGCCTCCGCCGGCGCGGTCGAGTTTCGATCGCAAGGGCAAAGCCAAGGCCGTGGACCAAGATGCGCAAAGCGACGGCGAGGACGAAGAGAGCAGGGAGTACTGGAGACCCGGAGCAATGACGGGCACGAGTCCACACCTGTCGGACCGCGGGCGAGACAGTGACGCCGAATCCGAGCCTTCGCAGGCAGACGGGCAGGACGAACCGGAATCTCGCTCGTCCCCGATCCGGTCCTCTTTGGGTAAAGGTAGTGAGCTTCCCGGACCTCCAACTCCTTCCAAGAGTCGCACTTCGTCGCCCAAAACTGCGAATCTTCCCGCGCCTCCTACGCCTACGAAAGAGCTAGCGTCCTCATCGCCTCGACGCTCACGTGGACAAAGCGGAGACGAGTCTGATGCGTCCATGAATTCGCCTGCAGCATCACTGCGGTCTCGACAATCAACCCGTTCAGAGTCGCCTCCCCGATCACCTGGTGGTGATCTCTTCATGTCGTCGCCTGTCGGATCTGTCAGATCTATCAGGTCCATCGACATGTCCCTGTCTCCTCACGACCCGCGCAAGAAATTGCCCGCAACCCCGCCTGATCTCGCTATTGCAGCTCTGGAGGAACAAGCCATGCTCTCGCCCTCTCCAGCCCGCAACTCTTCTGCACCTCGAGCTCAGTCTCTGCGACGATCTCCGTCGAAGCTGGAAGAGCTTGTTGGCGCCGGACGCGACAAGCTTACAGGCCTACTGTCCTTCGGCTCTCCCAGAAGAACCATTACGCCCGTCGCCTCTACTTCGGAAGCGCAGATTGTGGCGGACGAGACTCGAGCGGCGGATTCCGAGGTGACAAGTCTTGCAGGCGAACCAGCGGTGCAAGGTGACGACAACGATGACGATCAACCCTTCCCTCTCGCTCAGACTCGACATAGTCACGACGTCTCGACCGTCTCGAACCTGTCTTACGCCGGCACGACGTCGACGCGCCTTTCGCGCAGTCGACGCAACCTTGAGCACCCTTCCTTGCCCGTGATCGAAATTTCTTCGACCGATGCCAAAGCTGCAGCGAGGGCAGCAGCGATCCTCAAGGTCTACCACAAATATGTCGAACAGGGCATCGAAGGTAGCTTGGCGCGCGACGAGGCGAGCCGGATCATTCGGGACGCAGAACGTCAAGGAAACGAGAGCAGTCGCGATCATAAAAGTTCAGAACAACTGCATGGGGAATCTGAAGAGGAGGAGGAAGAGGAGGAATTGAGAACCCTCTTGCTCGATGCAGAGGAGGAAGTCAGAAATACTTTTGGCAGAGGGCTGTCGGATCAATCGACAAGTTCCTCTTCAAGCTCGCGACAGCGAACGGAGACCGAAGAAGAGGAGGAAGAAGAGGAGGAAGTCCGCTCGGTTCTGCTTTCGAATCGCAGCTCTTCGCCAGCAACATCGCAACGTGCGGTCCCTCCTTCGGTCGCATCGCATGCACGCTCTCGATCAGTCTCGAGTGAGTCTGCCTCGAGCCTCTCGAGTGTGGTTGGCGCACGCTGGACCTCGCAAGAATGGAGGAGGTTGGAGCAGACCCTTGTCGAGGTCAAACGAAAATCGAAAGGTCAAGGCCGCGAGGTCGAAGCCGAAGAAGTCGTCGAAGCGTTCTTGACGAGGTGGGGAGTCGAGCGAGAAGAGTGCGAAGGAGACTGGGAATGGTAAGCTCATCTGGCTTCTTCCATTGCTCATTTCCTATTGCTTACCTGCCTGCTTGGACCTGCGCCGTTCTTTAGGGACAAACTCTTGATCAGAGTCGAAGCAATCAAGGCGAGACGAGCGAAAGATGTTCGAACCCAGCGTTTGACGTCGCAAGCTTCGATGGCTTCGGCTGCTGCTACCGACGACGAGAACAGCGTCGAAACCGTCACAATGACTCGAGACCACTCCGCCAGTCCGATTGCAATCGCAATCAAGGAAGAGGACGATGACGAGCAGGATCAGCTGTCTCTGCACGCGGGTCGCGACTCGGGATCCGACAGTGGTGATGAAGAATATGAGAGGATCGGCGACGCACTCGACGATACCTTCTTCTCGAACAATCGCCGATTACGACGCACTCGTCGGACTTCGATGCCTCACACTCGACTGCCGACAGCACTCTCGAACCCTCGACTGGCTCACATCTATGAAGATGCTCCAGCACCTGAAAAGCCTCGCCTTCCGATCAAAGAGCTGCTCGAGAGGGAAGCGAGCCTCGAACTCCGACTCGAGACACCAGAGCCGCAAGACCCTGAACCCGAGGTGCAGCAGCCTCTGTTGTCGGCTCAACGTATCTTCTCGTACCTCGGTTCGTTCGTGCGTCGGTCGCCAGCTCCTTCGCCCACTTCGAGCAAGTTTGCTCCGACTTCCTCGATCTCGCCCGAGCCCGAACCTGAACCTGAAATGGTTGAAGCCCGGACTCGACCGGCCGTCGTTACCCCTCGAGCTGTCGATACGGGGCGCTCGAGCCTTCGAAGAGATCGCGAGATCCGCCCTCTGCCTCATGCCTCAGAGTCTTCCTTGTACACGTCTGTCGCCTCGACATCCCAAGAACACTTGGACGTACCCGAAGGTACTTTGCGCCGGCGCCGTTCCTCTGGAGAAGGGCGAGTTTGGGAAGCGGTCAACGCGATCGAGGAAGCTGAATCGTCTCGCGAGGAGGAGGAAGCAAGGATCATCGAGTTGCTTCAATCTGGATCGGCGAAACGCAAGGCGAGCAAAGGCGACTTGCGCAAGAAGGTAGGAGATGGAGGGAGGAAAGGCAAAGGACGAGCGGTCGAGCCTCGAATCGAGAGCAAAATTTGATATGTATACGTATTCTTTCGTCTTTCATAGGGGTTGTCTGCCTTTTTCTTTATCAATTACTAGAGGAATTATATTCCAGTCCTAAACCTACTTGTGCGCTCTTGGATCACTGAGCACCCATGATGCACCCGGGCTCGCGAGCGGTCTTGAATCCGATTTGGACAGTCTGTCGCTGAGCTGATTGGCCTTAATTTTCGAGCCAATTGATCTCAAACTTGGTGAGTGCCTCTTTGCAGAATTGCACAAACGAGGTTAGGAGAAATCAGGAGAAAGCTGTGTGTCCCAGGTTTACGGCGAAGCAGAAGACGGTATTCAAGCTCAATTGCGTGTCTCGTAGATCAAGATGATGCGATGACGCGCTTCTTTCTGACGCAGGGCAAAGTCGAAATGGCACCTGAGCCATCCGATGACCCGAGGTTTTGCGGGAGCGACGCTACTGCAGACCGACCGCGGCACCGCGGCCAGCTTCGCGCCTCGCGACTCCGACTTGACCCGTTTCTCCCCTCTAATCTCGGCCCCCAGCTAGCAGAATCTCAGATCTCCGCCGAGCAACAAGAGCCTCTACGATCCATTCCATCTCACCTAGACCAGCTACATCGCTCTGCGGACCCTCCAACCCCCACTTTCGGAATCGCTTCATCTTCATTGCGACATTCTTTCTTGGACAACTGCCGAAGATGTTACTAGTCGAACCTGCATTCTTGCCACTACAGCCGCTGGCTGGCGGATCGGGTCACGGAGCCCGTACCACCCTGTCGGCGCTTCCGGCTTCATGTTCAATCAACTCTCTCCGGCGATCGTTTCGCCCGTTCCCGCTACGTCCTCCAGTTCCGACACTCGCTCGGAACCCTTCAACAAGTGGTTGCTCACGGCGTCGAAGTGAACCGAATCGTCAAAGAGATGAAATTGTCTTCACGCCGATGCGGTCATGCGACGTCGAGCGCGTACAACGACTGCAGGTGCGATCTCTTGCGTTCTCGATGCACGACAAGTCCTACGTACTGACACGTTTTGGGCTTACAGTCTGTGTGCTTGCCGCTGGGCTACCCTGTATCGTTCTTCACCCGCCTGCTCACGAATCCATCATCGTTGTGCCTGCTCGCGACGACTCCGACATCTCGCTCGACCCTGCTCGGCTGTGCAAGTGGACATCTCTTGTCGTACTCGCACTGTACGCTTATGGACGACGACGAGGAAAAACCGCCTACGCTCGCGATCGTGTACTTGACTTCGCTCGCGGTCGATGAACTCGCGCGGAACCAAGGTCTCGGGTCTCGGTTGATCCGAGACCTCGTGGCGAGGCTGGCACCGACTGGGCCTCGGAAGGCCGTGCTGCAACTGCATGTCGAAGCACGGAACGCGGTTGCGATCCGACTGTACGAGCGAGTCGGGCTCAAGCAGATGAGGCGGATCCGAGGACACTATCGAGGCGTGCCAGGAGGAGGAGACGCCATCGAGATGAAAGGAGTGGTCGAGCTCTAGCAGAACCAGGGCTGGGGCTTATCGCAAGCAAGAAGTTCAATGAGCACTCCGAGCTCACCATGTCTATAGAAATTTGCATTTCTTGCGCATTCAGCTTGCAACTCTGTTATTGTTGTTGTCGTCGTTCCGAGCATGCTGGTCGAGAAGATAAAGTCAGGTGACACGGGTCGCTGGGTGAAACATGCATAGATTTTTCGGAGAACAGCGGCATCTCTGACAGTCCAATCGTCGCTTTGCCGACTCCCCCTCACTCACTCAACTTTAGCGCCTGATAAACGCACATTCGATGACTTCCGTAGTTCGCCAATCTATCGACCGCGCATTCGAGACTCTCGGACTCGCACCGACCTCGACTGCTGCAGGTGCAGGAGCCACGCCCGCTGCAACCACCTCGTCTTCCGAGGTCAAGGTCTCGTCCAACGACGCGATCGCGCTCGAGGAAGAGTACAGCGCACACAAGTGAGTCTCGAAGTACTTTCTGCGGGCAGCCAGGGGCGACCAGTGTAGACAGGAGGACAGGCAGGTCGCGAGAGCGAGTGGACCACTCCGAGTCATGGCACCGCAACCGCAGGAGCTGAACTCGCGCTGTGAAAGCCAGCGATCCATCTAGATCGGTGTGACCAGTCTATCTGGCACTCCCTGGTGGCTCTCGAACTGCTGGTTGCTTCCCGTGCGCGAGTCGCTGCGCCCACACTGGTTTCCCCCTTTGGCCCGCACGCAACCCCACCTTGTATGCTATCAGCTGCGATAACGATCTCTGACCCAATTGTCTTTTCCTTTGCTTGCGCGCGACAGCTACCACCCGCTCCCGGTCGTGTTTGAACGCGCCGAAGGGGCACTCGTATGGGATCCCGAAGTGAGTCTCTTGGCTCTTCTCCCTCTCGCACAATTCTCAATTCGCTCGCTTGTGATTCGCTGACACTTCCGTTCAATCTGACAGGGCAACCAATACATTGACTGTCTCAGTGCCTACTCGTGAGTTCGGACTCCCGTACCCTCCTCACTGCTGTCGTCAGTCGTTGATCCTGCTCTGTCGATCCAGCGCCGTCAACCAAGGGCACTGCCACCCGTACATCATCAATGCGTTGACCACGCAGGCGTCCAAGCTCACGCTTTCCTCCCGCGCGTTCCACACCAATTCGCTCGGGCCCTTTTCCAAGTATCTTACCGAGGTGAGCGGTCCCTCTGGCAACGATCATCCCGCAGTACCTCGTTCAAGCTCACGCTTTGTCTGCGCATTGCTAGCTCACCGGCTTCGAGATGGCGCTCATGATGAACACGGGCGCCGAGGCTGTCGAGACTGCGATCAAAGTCGCTCGCAAGTGGGCGTACAAGGTCAAGGGCGTCGAGGCCGACAAGGCGATCGTCCTCTCTGCCGAGAACAATTTCCACGGCCGAACGTACGCCGATCCTTTCGCTCGTCACTCCTGTGTTCTGCCGTCTCTGACTCGGTGTTCGTTTGACCTGCACTAGCATCGGTATCATCTCGATGTCGACCGACCCTGAATCTCGCCGCGAGTTTGGTCCTTTTGTTCCTTCGCTCGGTCCCCAGTGCCCCGCCAAGGGAGACTCTGGTCGCATCCCTTACAACGATGTCGAGGCTCTCGAACGCGCTCTCGATGCCCATGGAAAGAACGTCGCTGCGTTCTTGGTGGAGCCCATCCAGGGAGAGGCTGGGTAAGTGACCGCGGTCGACTTTCGCTATAATCTCCATCTAACGAAAATGATTCCCGTTTCTGCAGCATTGTCGTCCCGGCCGAAGACTACCTCGAGCGTGTGCAAGCGCTCTGCAAGAAGCACAATGTTTTGCTCATCTGCGACGAGGTCCAGACTGTGAGTCCCAACTCGGACAAGCGCTGTCTATCTTGAGGCACTGACGTCCGTCTCTCCACCTTCTCAGGGTCTCGCTCGTACGGGCAAGCTCCTCTGCTTCCAACACAACCCCAACGTCAAGCCCGACATGGTCCTCCTCGGCAAGGCTCTGTCCGGAGGCGTCTACCCTGTCTCGGCAGTCCTCAGTCGCAAGGATGTTCTCCTTCAGGTCCTTCCCGGAGAACACGGCTCGACCTACGGAGGAGTAAGTCTGACCAGCTTTGTGCTCTTCTCCACTCGTTCGACTTTTTGACTGACCGAGCTGCATCGGTTTCTGTTCTTCCTTAGAACCCTCTCGCGTGTGCTGTCGCCAAGGCTGCACTCGAGGTCATCGTGAACGAGGACCTCTCGAACCGAGCTGAAACCCTCGGCCAAAAGATGCGCGATGGGCTCACAGCGCTCAAGCCTGTCGGTCCGAATGGCGGCTGGATCCAAGAAGTGCGCGGCAAAGGTCTCCTGAACGCGATCGTGATTGACGAGACCAAGAGTACGAAAGGTCGAGGAGCGTGGGACTTGTGCTGCGTGTTCAAGAGCAAAGGACTGCTCGCGAAACCTACTCATGTCAACATTATCCGACTCGCACCGCCGCTCATCATCTCGGAGGAACAACTCGACAAGATTTTGAGCATCATCAAGGAGTCGCTCGAAGAACTCGACACTGTGAGTTGCGATCAATAATCCTACTGCAGACTCGGTTAGATTAAATCAGCTTACGTGGCCCTTCGTTCGGCAGATCGAGGTCATCCCCGGTGCTGACGAGCACCACAAGGCCGCGGATGAGCCTGTCGCCGAGGAATAAGCGACGACGCAAAGCTCGACAAAACTCGTCCCCCTCGAATCCCCTTCTTCGCGCCTGTTCCGACCCATTTTCCCCTTTCTAAAGCGTCCTCTTCTTTTTCGAATCGTTCCATTTTCCTCACCTTTCCAAATCGACGTCCTCCTCTCCCCTCTTCAACAAACAACCAATGTTATCGTACCAATATATCGCCAGTGTGAAGGGTCAACAAACCTCTCCAATCTATACCTCGTTGTAGCAAAAAATCCATACCGTTCTTTCCTGCGGTCACACTCTTCTCCAGTCCTATATTTTTCGGCCCGGATGTGAAGGATACCCCTGTTTTGAACGTTTGCTACTTGTTTTTAGTTGAAACGTTTCGATACATCTTCCTGGTCCAAAACAAACAACGGGTTGTCTTCCTGGGAGAGCTCGAGATGGATGCAAATTACAGTTTTAAATTCCGAGTGGAGAAAACAAGGGAAGATGATGGTTTTCTGTCATAAGTCTAGAGACCCCCGACCCACCAACCCAACACTCCAAACGCGACTCCACTGAGTTTCTCCGATGGCGAGTGGAAGAACAAACTCGTCATCAACA
>NW_027481690.1:0-28077 GCF_050403365.1 Sporobolomyces koalae
GGGGAAATACAGCGAGGTGAATGCTGCAGGGCTGACCTTCGACGCTCCCATTCTTGTAGTTTTCATAGATCTGAGGCGACTGCGCTCCGAGCCAAGTCACGATTGACAAGGCTCCGAGCGTATCGCTCAGGGTCGCCTGACCCAACATGCGTCTAACGCGGCTCCCACAAACAGTCCCTTGTCCAGTCCAGCGTTCGTACTGAATACCAGTTTAGCTTGCGAGTCTTGTGCGCGCCAAGATCTGGCTACCGAAGCGCGCGAAAGAGCTGCAAGATTGACGTGGGTTTTCCCGCTTGCGATTGTGGTGGGGGGACAACCTATCAAAGACCCGATCCTCCAGTTGCGGTGCAATTGTTGGAACCTCTGATAGCGTACGTTGAATGAGTGTGGGTCCGAGTCACGAAAGCTGCGATGCCCTATCGGAGGGATGAAGCGTAATCAACACCAGTTTGGCTTCTCGACTGAAATTCGCACCACTCGCTTTGCCGAACATGTCGGAAAATTTCATACGGTGCTCATTATGGAATCGGACAGGAAAGTCACAAAAGGGTACAACTATTTCGAATAGATCACATCGAGAGGAAGAAAAAGGAGGCAGTAACAACATGAGAAAGGACGGACAAGCTACAACCGCAAAACAACCCTACACTTTACCCTTGAAATCCGTGTTGAGCCTGCACAGTAGACACCGATGATGAGTGCTTTGTTCGAGGCTGAAACAACAAGAAAAAGCCAGACGATAACGTACCAGCAAAGCATCCGGAACGACGAGCTTCCCTTTTAGTTTCTTGATCCCGAGCTCTTTCCACTTGGCGACACAGGAAGCCTTTGTGATCGTCTGATGTTCCTCGTCTTTCATCCTCCTGACGAAATCGTCTATGATGACGGGTTGAGGTTTCGACGACCCGTGAATGTCGCCGAGGAAGCGCTGGACAAGGTGTTCCGGGAACGGTTTCGATGGCCGTGAACCTTTCTTGTCTCCGAGGGTTCCGGTACCTGTCAAACCTCCCGTCGTCGTCCCTGTCGCTGTTGTAGACGCGGAGGTCTGAGGTGCTTGAGTACCAACTGCAACGTTCTCTTTGCCATCTTGCGTTGGCGCTACCACGGCAGCGCTTGGAGCTGGAGGCGGAGGTACTGCTGCTTTTGGCGGAACCGAGACGAATGTGAGAGGGTCGATCCCGAATGAGCAATCTAATGATCCAGACGGAAATCCCGGTGCGTGAGCGAGAGAGTACAACGCAGAAGAAAGAGATTGAGAGGAACCCTCACCATTTAGGAATCGGATCTTCATCGAATTAAACGCAGCGACTTTCGAAACTCCATACTCGTCTTCCCATTCTGGACCTCGGATGAGCGCAAGCATCGGACCGGCCGCCTTCGCTTTCTTCCGTTTCGTCTCCTCGAGCTTCTTCCTCTTCTTCTCCTTCTCCCGCTTCATGCGCTCCTTCTTTTCCCTATCCCCTTCGACGACAATGACATCATCGTCGTCTTCGTCATCATCCCCATCTTTGTCTCCTGCTGAACGATGTTTCGAATCGGCATCCATCATGACCATGTCTCCATCCTCTTCGTACCCAACTTCGTACTCGATCTCATCGTCGTCTGCCAACCACGAGTCGGCTTCAGAAGCGTTCCCTTCGTCGTCGTCTTCGTTCGAGAGTTCTCCTTCAGATCCAACGTTCTCGGCATCGGGATCGTCCGGTTCTTCCTCCCATTCTTCTTCCGAATCGTGTTCGTAGTTGAGCAGAGCACCATCTCGACCAAACGGGGTACGAGGTGTAACCACTTTCGAAGTTTTCGACCAAGTACCTGGAAATACATCGCGAAGCCGAAAAAACAAGGTCAGCAAAAAATCGCGCGCTAGCGAGGGAGATGATTCCAATGTACCAACGTAGCCAGCTCTGACGTCTTCGTGGAACCTGAGCAACTTAACTGCGACTTTGGTTCGATCCCTCAACATTTGGTAGTAATCGGTCGCGTCTTGTCCAGTCAAGGTCGAATCGTTGATCGCTACTACCGCTTGGCGCACTGACACGGACGGGCTCGGGTATGGGTTGTATGGAGGGATTCGGGCTTTTGGAACTTTCGCGACAAACGATGCGAGCGAATCTGTGGACAATGAGCGCGATGAGCTTTGCGTCACAAGGTCCAAAAAAGCTGGAATCGAAGCAGATAATCACCTCGGGTCGTCAGAGACGATTCACTGTCGATCTTGACTGATGCAAGGCGTTCTCGTGGGTGGAACCGGTTGATGGGCGCAACAGAAACTCCAGGTCGAACGGTAAACGGATGAAACACTTTGGCGAAATCTCCGGCATCTCGAGGCTTGGAAGAAGCAGCAGGGGCATCTATAGTAGACGAGAAAAGCGTCAACCTGAAGGTCAGTGGGCCAAAATGATTATGGATGCCAGAGGGAATACTCACTCGATGAGGCTGTGGTATCAGCCTTGGCCTGACCAGAAGTCGCGTTCGAGGAGGATAAAGTGCTTGTCGAAGCAGAAGCTGAAGCAGCGGTGGTTGCTGGTGCAGGGGTGGGAGAAGTCTTGACGAAGAAATTGCTCATCAAGTTCTTCTGACTCTTGAGCGCGTTCTGTTTCTTCTCCTCGATCGCCAGTTTCTCCTCCTTCTCCTTGCGTTTCTGCGCTTTCTTCTCTTCCTCGATCGCGTCTTTCTCGGCTTTCAAGGCTTTCTTCGCCTCGCGTTCTTTCCGTTTCTCCTCCTTCTCGGCTTCCTTCTCTGCTTTGACCTTCAATTTTTCCTATCGAGAGTCCCTCCAAGTAGTCAGCATTTTTCCAAGCTCAAGAATACGACAGATGAGAGCGTGGATTTCCCCTCCTTACCTCTTTCTCCGCTTTCTCCTCTTCCGTCAACTCCTTCTTCTTCTTGACGGGTTTCGTCACAACGTTGTTCTCGGGATCATCCGGTTCAGGTTCTTTCGCCTTCGCTTTCCCTTTCGCTTCTGAATCGTTCGGGCTCGCTTTCGATTCCTTTTTCGCGTTTGAAGCTGTGCAGACCCCGTTTCCTCCTTTTTTGCTCAGATACACACTCTTTTGATCGTCTTGCGACAAAGACTGATACAATGTACGAAATGCTTGTTTGATCTGAACAGTTTGTTTCCGAAGAAGTCGAGATCAGCTCGTTGCGCTTTTGTGAGAGAGAGCGAGAGAGAGAGTTCAAAAAAAGAAAGAAATGGTATCCACTGACTTCTTTCCTCTCGTCTCGACGACGTTCAAGTTTCGTCAACAATTCAGGCGAGAGCAAACTCGTATCGTGAACTTCCCAGACCCACCACTGTAATGCCTAGATTCAAAGCAAGTTAATTCGATTAGCCAATTCTTGCATAGCGTGAGAATCAACGACGACACCGCGCAAACTCGAAATCGGAATTGCTGCTGGTAGAAATAGGAAAGACTCACAGAGGGGATCATAGAGACACCAGGGGGCAAATTTTCGTCGGGGAGATCCTCGAGAGACAAGCCGTAGTTTGTCCGAGTTGCGATAGTTTCGATCGTCTTTTTGAGCGAATCAAGATCGATACGCTCTAATGAATGTGGATCATCGTGTGAGCTATCAATCAACAAGCCCGAAAGAGGGGACATGAAGAATCGGCTGACCTAGGATTTTGTCTTTTGTGTCTTTGTCATCGCTGCCAGCACCAGGTCGTCCTTCCTGAGAATCCTCCGTCGCAGACATGTTTTCCGATACCGAGTTGGCGAGATTGTTTCTCAATAATCGCGCCAACCCTGCGGGCTGTTGCGAACTGTCGAGAGCACAAAAAAAAGCATGGTCAGGGATCCGGCATCAAACGAGAAGGTACGACAAAATCAGAGGGGGACACTGACGCTTCCTGTACGTCCCTCGCGATCGCGCCGAGGTGTTGAATCGGAATCTCGGGCAAGTTGTCGGTAGGGTTTGCAGATTTGAAGAATTCGACTGCCCACTCGATGAACGCGGCTCGCCCTATCGAAACAGAGTGACTGATTCAGTATCCCAATCGTGTGCCAATTACAGAGAGCACTTGAAGCGGACGGACCGGTCAGGTAGGACAGAACGACTTCGGCCTTGGGTCCGTTCTTCTGTTTGTGGTGCAATTTGCCATTCTTGAACGCGACGAGATCGTTCGAGAATTCGACTGATGTCGCTTGTGTCGTCGCTGTCTTGACAGCAGGTTTCGCTTTCTTTGCTGGTTTCGCAGAGCCGGTGGCAGGAGCTGAGCATCATGGAGGATTTCCGGTCAGGTCAAGCTCAATCGCCTGATCGGAAATGGTACGGACCTTTGCGTTTCTTTGATGCCTGTTCGACAATCTCGACCTCGCTACTCGGTTCTTGAGCAAGAGGCATCGGGACGGGTTGACCCGCGGGAGGAGGCGAAGACAGGAGCTTCGGGTTCTCGGCGCTCGTGAGTGGAGTCGAAGTTGACGACGAGCTCAGAGGCGAGGACGAAGATGGAGCACCTGGCGACGGGGGTGAGATATGTACAAGTTAGCGAGACGCGTCGAGAACGAACGCGAGCGCGAGCGCGTTTTCCGATCGAGAGAGAGAGGGATTGGACTTGCTGCGGGCTGGAGTCGACGGACCGGCCTCACTCATGGCTATTGCGGTTGTCCCAAACGCGACACGAGACGAGCGAGAATGCGATGGAGCGAGAGCGAGAAGCGACGAACAAAGTGCAACGCAAGTTGACGCGTCTCGACGACCTCGTTCTCGTCCACTCGCGCTTCAAGACCATAGACCATGGCGACGGGTGCACCCAAGAATGCGTTCGCGTTCATGATGGCCCCCAAGGCCAAGAAGCCGCAAGACGCTCCCGACGCCGACGCTTCCACCGCCGCGCCCAAGTCTCCCTCGAAAGCGAAGAACGTCGATCCTTTGGCCACTCCGGCGTTCAAAGGATCAGGCTTGGGTGCCGGTCCACGTCACGCAGTCGATCCCAAGGATCAGCCCTGGGTCGAGAAATAGTTCCGTCATCTCTCTCGTCCTCGCTTTCCTCGTCGCACTCGGGGACTGACCCCCAGTCGACCATGACAGCCGCCCCAAGAACCTCGGAGAAGTTTCTGCTCAGGAGCACACGACGACCGTCCTCAAAAAGACGCTCACTTCGTCAAACGTAACGCACTCTCGCTGCTTCCCCTTGTGCGCATCGCTCATGGGAGCAATTGCCTTTTGTCGACAGCTGCCCCACATGCTCTTCTACGGACCTCCTGGCACGGGCAAGACGTCGACGATCCTCGCCCTGTGCAAACAACTGTTCGGACCCGAACTGTACCGCTCTCGGGTCCTCGAACTGAACGCTTCCGACGAGCGAGGCATCTCGGTCGTACGAGAAAAGATCAAGAACTTTGCCAAGACGACCGTCACGACCAATCACGATCCGTTAAGACTTTTTCATCGCGCGATCCTGTGACCTGCTAGTTCGCTAACCCTGTCTCCGCCGAGAGTGTAGCAATTTCCCGGCACCCCCGTTCAAAATTGTCATTCTCGACGAGGCCGACTCGATGACTCAGGATGCCCAATCGGCACTGAGGCGCATCATGGAGAACCACTCGAAAATTACCCGGTTCTGTCTGATCTGCAACTACGTGACCCGGTTCGTTATTATCTGTTTCTCTCTTGTGCACGTGGGGTCCCGCTCTGACCCTTTTCCTCGTTGATGACGTAAAGCATCATTGAACCCATCACGTCGCGTTGTTCGAAATTCCGGTTCAAGCCACTCGACACGAGTTCGACTTCACTCCGACTCAAAGAGATCTGTCTCAAAGAGTCTGTCGATTGTCCAGACGAGGTAAGCGACTCTTTTTCCCATCGAATGCTTTGCCGCCAATCACTCGGGGCTGACGATGACACGTTTTCCCGCGCAGGCATTGCAAGCGTTAATCAAGACGAGCGATGGCGACTTGCGACGCGCCATCACGTACTTGCAATCGGCATCACGGTTGCACTCGGCCACGAAAGAACCCATCACGGCGTTTTCTATTCAAGAGATCGGAGGAGTCGTGCCGGATCAAGTCATGACTCGACTTGGGCAAGCGCTAGGGATCGATCGCACTGTCGAGGGAGAGGACGTAGACATGAAGGGAGTTCAATCCACGTCGACGTTTGAAACGGTTCGAAGGGCGGTCGAGAGAGTCGTAAGAGAAGGGTACTCGGCCACTCAAATCTTGTCCCAGGTACGCAATGTTCTCGAATCAAACGTTTATTCTAACGCGGCCGTGCTCACATTCCTTCGCACAATTTGTTCGAGTAGTTGCACGACCTGATCATTCTCGATCCGCTCGTCGATCCGAGGTCGAAAGCGCAAGCGGCGCTCGATCTCGGGTTGGCAGACAAAGCGCTCACGGACGGTGCGGACGAAGAGTTGCAATTGTTGAACTGCTGTGCGAGAATTGCCAACTCGATCCGACTGTATGCATGAGGAATGAAGAACTGCAAAGAGTTCCGAAAGTTTGTTTTGCGGTGTAGTTTTCACTTTGTTTTCACGTTGCGCTAGATTCTGTTGTAACTACTTGGAACCTACAACACGTCTCGAATGCACGAGACGAGAGGATTAGAGTAACGAAAAAAAAAACAGGAAAATTAGAAGGGGGGGAAGAGAAAAAAAAATGGGCGAGCCCCCCTCTTCGTTCGAGCTCAGGTTTGTTCTGCTTTGTGCACCCCCGCTTCGCCTGCGACGTCGGATCGGCAATCGACAGGGAACTTCCCCTCCAAGCCGGATCCATTACCTCGACCACCGCCCTCTGGTCTCGGCTTGCGGCCCCGCCTCGTACCAGCTTGTCTCTCTCCTCGATCGCCGGTCGCCATCGTCGCCTTCAGAAACCCAATCTCTGCCGGACTTTTGAATCTCTCTTCGCATACAGTCTCCTCGCGTCCTACATTCCCTCAACTCGGTTCTCTCGGGGGATTCTAATCGCGTGATCATTCTCCTCCAATGTCGTTGGAGAACGCGTTCGCGTCTCGCACGATCAAACGTCGCAAGGATGTCGCTCGTGCTGCTGCGACTCTGACCAACCCACACCTCGCACAACAAACCATCTTCTCGACCTCGAACGATCCTGATAACGATCCTACCGTCGATTCGATCGTCTCGCCTCGTGATGACCAGGACGAGGAACTGTTGTTTGGTAGCTTCATCAAGAACGCGGGAGGATCTGACTCGGGATCGGGTCCAGGCGAGACTCTTCCCGGAACGACAGGACCAGGAGCGGGAGGAGAAGCAGAGATGGGGACAGGCACAACGGGAACAGAAGATGCCGAGTCACGCGAGGATCCGTCCAAGAGTTTGCACCAGGGCAAACGCAAAGGTCGGGACAGTGATGGACGATCCGGCGACGGTGAAGACTCGAACGCGAGCAAGCGCGCGAGGGGAGACGAGTCAGAGATCGGGTTCGCGAGTCCGAAACCGAACGACCGTCATCTCAAGAGGGAAGAGTCGTTTCCGACTACGAACGAACGGCACGACTCGGCACAACCGTCGACGACGATCGAGGACTATTCGATTCCGCTCGACTCGATGGACGGCTATGGCGCTTCGATCAATGACCTCGAATTGCAACGCTTCTTGAACTCGACGACCGGGACCGCAGCGTCGACCGAGCGTACAGATGCTCCTGCCTCGCTCGCGTCGGGCGAAGACGACGTCGATGCGCATGCAGCTGAGGTGCCTCCTCCTCCGCCTCCTCCGCCTCCACCGCGCAAGCAATCTCCGGCGAATGTCGTCGTTCCACAAGAACCTGGATCCCCTGCGTCTTCGGTCTACTCGGATGGAGACCCTCCCCCGATCCCCGACTTGTCCAACTTGCCCGACTTGCCCAACCTCGCCAACTTGCCCGACTTGCCGGACCTCCAAGTGTCATCGATTCCCGGTTCACTCGAGGTGCCTCTGCGGTCAGCAAACTATCGCGGTCAGATCGACCCGAGTTTGAACGGGCAAGACGAAGGACATGACACGAGTGAAGACCAGGTCGAAATGATTCGACAAATCTTCAACATCAACCCGGCGGAAGAGTACGATATCATGGCGCTCGGTACCGACACGCACGAGAACTCGCCAGTCCCTCCCGCCCTGTCCGGATTTGCCCTGCCCCCGTCGATCCCGATCAACGCGGCTTTGTCCGGTAGTACGATTTCAGTCGATGGCGCGACGTTCAGTGAACCGGCCCCGAAAGGGAAAAAGAAGGGCAAGAAGCCGACGAACAAACAGCAATCAAAAGTTGAGGAAGAACAGCAACAGCCCTCGACGCAAGAAATGTGGGTCGAACCCTTGCCACCTCCAACTTCGTTACACGCTTCAATGTCCCCCGATCCATCGGATTACTCGAGACCTGAATCCCTCGAACCGGTTGCATCGGGATCGAAACCTGCCAAGTACTCGACTGGGAAAGGGACCAAGTCGTCGAAATCGAGGAACCCGATCGTTCGAGTCATCAACGAACGTGCTCCAACTCCTCGCAATCCAAACGGATCAGCTCCTGGTGCTTCCGATTTCGCTCCACCCGATGGAGGTCTCACCGCGCGTGAAGCGGCGGCGTTGTTCAAGGGTGACGAGAACCACGCTCACCCTTGTCCTTATCGTAACTGCGACAAGGCGTTCACGAGGAAGAGTGATTTCTTGCGACATTATCGTATCCATACCGGAGAACGACCCTTCGTGTGCTCGCACGCTGGTTGCAGCAAATCGTTCATTCAGGTGAGCAGATTCTCGTCTGATCATTCGTTTGTACTCGTACCGAATGGATCTTGATTCTTTCTATTCTTTCAGCGTTCGGCATTGACGGTACACGAACGAGTTCATTCGGGCGAGAAACCTCACACGTGCGAAGATTGTCAACGTCAATTCAGCGACTCGTCTTCGTTGGCGCGTCATCGAAGGATCCATCAAGGGTTGAAACCTTTCAAATGTGAAATGTGCGGCGAGCAATCGTTTTCAAGGAGAACGACTCTGACGCGGCATCAAACCATTTGTCCTGGCAGTTCTCAAGGGTACGATCCCCCGTTCATTTTGCACCTTTTTCAAAACCCCAAAATTCCCTCAAACCCCCCTTTCTCCTACCCTTCCTCTGCACTCGTTTCTCCCGCTCCCGCAAACCGCAAATATACCCTCCCTCATCTCGCATGAGGGAAGCCTTCCTTTCAAGACAGAGCGTTTGTACTGATTCTCAGGTTTTGTTTCCTCCTTTTCCCTTCCTGCTCGTCTTCGGCTTTCACATGCACACAGGTCCAAAGCCAAAGGTGCGAAAGGCGGTCGCAAAGGAAGATCGGTCACAATATCGGACGCAGGGGACTACGACGAATTTGACGACCGTGAAGAAGGTGATATTCCACCACCACCCGGACATTCGCAGTTTCACCCCTCGCACTCGCTCGACGCATCGACGTCTCCAGCACCTACTGCAGGCACGACGCGCTCTCCCGAACCGAACCTCTCTATGCAACTCGGCAGTGGAACGGTCAAACCCGAAACAGAGGAAGCGTACGATGACGAACTCGATGCCGAACACGAAGAAGATGACACGTACATTGCGAATCAACTCGATGTCAAAGTCGTCCAAGATTCCAACCTTCCTCCGATCCCGAATCACATCTCGAACGCGTTTGCGGCACCTCCACCTCCAGCAACGGCGAAACCTGCACGTCCAGCTGAACAAGGTTCAGCAGCTGGCGCTTCCTCGGAATCTTCACCACGCATGTCGTCTAGACGTCAGCTCCCGACAGGAACCGCTGTACAACAATCAGCACTACCGACCCCAACCCCGCCGGTAACGAACGATCTAGGGTTCTCGGCTCCGGCACCTAAAATGACGAAAGCGGCCAAGAAGAAAGCTGACAAAGAAGCGGCAGATCGGGAAGCGGCTGCCGTTGCCGCCGCCGCGAAAGCTCTCGACATTCATCATCATCATCACTCGATCGATCCGAATCTGAATCTCCTCGATGGAGAGTACGATGATGATGATATGGATGCACCGGCGATTCCAGATGAACAGGCTGCCGCAGTTGCAGCACTCGTTGAAGGGTTCATCAGTCCTCATATCAAGATGGAAAACTTTGAGTAGACAACAGTCGTTTCTCTCTTTTTCCAAAATGTCTCGCTTCCAGATCCCACTCGCACACCGCAAGAAACAAAGAATGCTCTCTCTCTCTCTCTCTGTTGTCACTACAATTCATCTAAGGCCCCCCTTTTCTTGAAACCCGGATTCTCGAACCAAGGTATACCACGCTCTCCCTTGTTTTCTTGCAACGCTTTCTTCTTTACTCCCTCCCCTATTCTTCCATCCTCTACTGTCTCTTCTTCTTGCGAGATTCTGTTCTTTCATCTCTCTCGGTTGTTGTGCAAAGGCCCTCCTCTCGTATTTTCACCATCCAGTGAACTCAAAACAAAGGAGAGAGAGAGAGAGAAACATTGCGCTGAGAAAAGTATACAAGCTACAAAGGGTGACGGCAAGGAAACAACCACGAAGAAGCGTTAGGTTCGAGGGCCGAGGACGGGGTAGAAGAAGGCAAAAATACACAAAACAAAAGGACGTAATCTAAAAGTGAGAGAAGAGGAAGTGAGTGAGAGAGACTTGAGCTGAACCTCGGGGTTTCGAGGGATGAGAAGCGAGAGAGCGGAGGTTGTATGAACACAAAGAGGCAACTGGGGTGTCGAGTAACATCCCAGGTGGAGAAACAGGTGGAAGAAAGAAAAATGTCGTGAAAGAGGCAGCGAAAAGAAGCGTCGAATGGATCCAGTCGGTGCCGTCGGAAGAGACGTATCAAAGAAGCGATTTTCCTTGCTTTGAGCTTCGCCCTCAGATATCGATCAGTTGACCTGATTGCGTCGAGGATTCGACATGTTCCCGCCGGACGGAATCTTTGGTCGTCGTCTCGGTTTCAACTTCACTGCCATCATCGAGAGGTTCGTAACCTTCGAGCGGGGCGGTTTGTACCATCGACGATGTTTCCGAACTTCGAGAGACGCTAGGTGCGAGCGGATCAAACGCCGAGGTCGAACTCGGAGCGATCGGGGGTAGAACAGGGGCACCCGAACTCGAAGAGGTCGCAGCAGGAAAAGAGGAAGCAGTAGGAGTCGTGACAGGAGAGCGGTCTGAGGAACCTGAAGGAGGAGTAGTGGTATGAATGGACGGCGCAGTCGTCGGATTTGCAGGAAAGTTTGTCGTCCTCGATTCCGAAAGAGTACCGTTCATCGCTTCCGACAATGCGCTCTCGGTCGCTGAGCTCGGAACGGTCGTCGTCGTGGTCGGAGTTGGAGAAGAGCTGGCGCCTGCTGGAGCTTCGACAGCCTTCTTCGCTTCTTCCTCCTTGACCTTTTTCTGTCGTTCCTCCTCCTCGAGTTGACTCAGCCTCATGGCTTCCTGAAGCATCATCTCTTCGAGATCCGGACCTCCGCCGAGACCCAATGATTCGAGTAGTCGCGAAACCTCGTCGTTGTCGCCCGAACTCGAACCTCCTCTCCGTCGGCTACTCCTGACTCTGAATCCTGATCGGCCTCCGCCTCCACCACTACTACCACTACTGCCTCCGGGGTTGGACTGATCGAGAGCTGCAGCGATCTGAGACAGGAAATCGGGGGGCAAGGTTTGAGTCGCCATCGTCGCGTTGGCACCGTCCGATTGACGACCCGACGTGATGCCAACTGGGATGAGTCGATCTCCGACCTGACGAAACACGATCCGTCGGTTCGCTCGTCTCGCGACTGTCGCCTTCATCGCCTCGAGTTTCGTTTCCCAATCTGGGTGCAGCATGTCTGAGCAATGAAAGAAAACGCGGTTCAGTCTAAGCACGACGTCCGGCTTTGAGCAAGATACACAAAAGTGCGTACCTGTCGTCACAACTTCCTTTTCAGTGTGCGCGAACGATTTGCGGCGCGGCTTGGGAGATTGCGGGATCGTGGGACCGTCAGATGAGGATCCACTGCCGCTGTGCTGCACAATCGGGCGCGTTGGAGTCGGCTATAGAACCAAGGAATCAGTTGAGGGAATCACGACGGGGCAGCAACCGGAGAGAAGGAGGACACTACTGACTTTGGTGTACACGCAGCCAAAGTTAACCTCCATGCAGAACGGACACGCGGCGGGTTCCGATTCGAGATGAGTCGGAGTAGGTTCAGCGCGTTTGATTTGGACAAAGCATTCAGTGCAGATCGGTTGGTCACAGCAGCGCGTGTGCACCATGTTTGGAGGATAGTACCTGGGCCGCGACGAGCGGGGTGAGCCAACGCGCAACCTTGACGTCGTCCTCGACACTCACAGGAAGCAGATCGGACACTCGAGTGCTCTCTCTCGGTACAGTTTCGCCTGGTCCGTCTTGCTCGTCCACTGGAGACCACCCCCACCTCGTTTGTCTCGAAGTTTGACCAACTCGGCTAGTCGCTCCTTGCGCATGATGGCCGCACCTAGAAGTTGTGTCGCGTCTTTGTGCTTCCTTGTGCCAGTCGGTGCGTTGATCTGAGTCGCTTCGGCTTCCGTGACGGCTTCGACCGCTGCGGCCAGCGCATCCTTGAGGTTCTGCGTCGCAGTCTGTTCCGCTTCGGCGAGGGCTTGGACAATCTTGTCGACGTCCCAGTCTTCCTCGAAATCGTTCAACCCGAGATAGAACGGCGACAGTTTGTGATCGATGATGAGTTTGTGGACGGTAGGTCGATGGTATTCGACATGCGAGTACAACAGGGATTGAGGTTCGAGGAACCCTCCATCGATGATCGCACGCGAGCTTGAATCGACTGTCGAAGAGCGTGAGCGGGAACGGAGCGAGGATGAAGAGCCCGAGGGTTTCATGCTCCCACTCGCATGACCGTTCGAGGTCGAAGACGACGCTGACGAGGATTGGTTGTTGCCCATTTCGATCTCGTGCTAGGGCTGATGAGCGCGCACACGTCGAGACGAGACGTAGGTCGGCGAGAGGGAGGGGGGAACGGGGGAATCGGCCTCGAGGCGTTCGGAGATGCCGAGGTGCACTAGCGCGGCGCTATCGATGCAGGATAACGATTCAACGATCTGTGCTTTGCGACCGACGGCAGAGCGCGCTCGATGTAGTTGTCGAGAGGGGGAGGAACGCGCAGCTCTCGAGGGCACGAACCGTCCACAGATCTAGTTGGCCGAAATCTGTCGAACGTCACTTAGCCTTAGCGGCGCTTCGGCCTTGCGTTTTTTTTTCTTCCCAAGTTCTTGAGAACGCTTGTCAATCTCGACGATCGCAACAGCATGCCAAGATGCAATCCTGTGCTTGTCGTCCTTGCTCAAAGGATCCGCTGTTGCCGCGCTCCAAAGGCATCAGTGGCCGAACTCCCGTCCTCGGCCGGCTTTCACACGCAACTTGGGTTTCTCGATCTGAAATTTGGAAAACAACAATAACGACACAAAACTTCAAAGGGCGCAAAGCCCTCACCATTTTTCCACTCCAGGACGGAGATCCAATTCTGTCCGAAGAGAGCGAATCAAAACTGTCAGATCTTGACAAGGGGATCCACCGAGAGTCATGAGAGTTTCTCACCGTGAGTCCAGCAGTCTTTGGGCTGCTTTGACAAGAAGAGCAACGAATCTGCAATCGAGTCGGGGTTCAGACGCTGGAAAAGGATCGTATCGGCGCACAGCGAATACGGTCAGCTCGCTCTCGTACGTGCCCTCGGAAACCGACGGGAGGCACTCCTGAATCTGTTTGAGCTCACCGAACCGGGTTCACCTTCACCGACAAACCCTTTCACCCTCTCCGTATCGATCAAACCTAAATATGGTTTGCGGAATCGAGGTCAGTCTCAAAAGAAAGCCGAAATCCCGATTAAAAAGTGGGCACGAGAAGGAAAGGACTCACCATCAATGATCGCGTGAGACACATGAATCCCTTGAGGTCCAAACTCGCGCGCGAGGGATTGGGACAATCCTCGCAAAGCGAACTTGGCCGGAGAGAATGCAGCAAACTTGGCGCTGCCTTTCAACGCTCCAGTTGCTCCACTGAAGCAGAGGAACGCGCCTTGTTGCGAATCTTGTGCTGCCTTCAACAGTTCGGGAATGACTTGTTGCGAAAAGTAGAACGCTCCGTAGCTTGATGATAAGCCCAAAAGGATCAGCTGGCAGCGGGCGTTGAGGCAATGGTTTGGAAGCAAAGGCGCTCACACGTTGAGATCGAGTCCCGGTTCAAGGTCCCGCTTCGAGAGGTCGAGGAACGGCTTGACGATGAACGGGTTGGTAGCGTTGAAGAAGGCGCGCGTGAGTTGGTGTTCGGGCCAGTGCTGCTTGATCTGCGCAAACGCCGACTCGATCGAATCTTGTGAGGTCGCATCGCAAGCAAAGGGAACAGCCTGAGTGACAACAAGATGGTCGGAGCGAGTAGCAAGTGGGGGCCGAGTCGGGAGTGGGAGACGGGGACACCGTTCAGTCGAGAACTGCAGCGAGTCCGAACTCAAGGAGAGATGTTGAACGTCTCACATCTCCGCCAGCTTGCTTGACTGCCTGTGCAACCTCGTTCAACGAGTCGACCGAACGCGCGAGGAGAGCGACTGCCGAGTGATCACGCGCGACTGCACGTGCGATTGCAGCTCCTGTGCCAGGCCCAGCTCCAAGGATGACGGCGAGAGTCTTGCTAGCCATTTGTGGAGCGTATCGTGGTCGTCCAGAGATGAGCGATCGCGACACGTCTTTCGCGTTTCGATCTTCTACCGAGTTTCCTTCATTGTTCGCCGGCGCGAGCATGTTGACGCGGCTCCTGCTGCGCGTGCTACTACTGTGCGCCCTGTTCGTGTGCGTGCTCGCGTCCTCGGATTACTACGCCGTGCTCGGCGTCAAACGCAACGTCAACGACAAGGACCTCAAGAAAGCCTGTCAGTCCCCATTCTCGATAGTGACTAGCATGCACCAGCTGATATCTTCGTTGCACCAGATCGGGTAGGCGCGATCCATCGCTTTCGTTCGACACTGATGCATTCGTGACTGACCTTCTCGATCATGCCGGTGTTCGTTTCTCGTGCACAGAAACTGAGCAAACAATATCGTGAGTTTTATCGCGAAATGTTATCGAATCTTCCAAACAGCTGACCTTTGTGTGTACTCTTCAGATCCCGACAAGAACGACAGCGAGGAAGCAAAAACCAAGTTCCTCGAAGTATCTCGTTCTTACGAAGTCCTGTCCGATCCAGAGAAGCGACAAATCTACGACCGACATGGCGAAGCCGGGTTGAAACAACGAGAGAGTGCGGGAGCGGGTGGCGCAGGAGGTGATCCGTTCGACGTGTTTCGGAGGGCGTTCGGGTTCGGAGGTGGAGGAGCAGGGGCGGGTCAAGGAGGTCAACGCAGAGGGCAAAACATGCTCGCCGAGATTGAAGTCGACCTGAAAGCGATGTACGAGGGTGATTCGGTCAAGGTGAGCTTGGAGAGACTGCTAAAAGGAAGCTTGTACCAATTGTTTCCCTGTTCTCGCAGTTCTCGATCGCGCGCAAGGCAGTGTGCGAGCAATGTGATGGTAAGTTCTGACATCTCGATACCGCTTTGATGTACGAGGTTGCTCATTTTGACCAAAACCTCCCTTTTTTGCTTGCTCAGGTTCGGGAGCACGGAGTGACAAGGACATTGTCGAGTGCTCGACGTGCGAAGGACGAGGAATTCGGCTAGTTCGACACCAACTAGGTCCTGGGATTTTCCAACAAGTGCAAATGCATTGCGACCGGCAAGTCATCCCGCTCTCTTCCGATCTGTTTTGTATCCCACGCTGAACCTCCCTGTTTCTCTTCTGCTCGACGTGCAGGTGTCAGGGACGCGGACGATCGATCAAACACCTGTGTTCAAATTGCAAAGGGCATCGAATCCTCGACGCTCAGTCCGACCTCGTCCTGCACATTGATCGAGGCATGCCAGAAGGTTCCGAAGTCGTGTTTGAAGGGGAAGCAGACGAGTCCCCCGATTGGGTTGCAGGGGACGTGATTGTCAGAGTACGCAGCAAGAAAGTCGTGGGAGGGTTCATGAGGAAAGAGAGCAACTTGTACTGGAAAGAGGTCATCTCGGCAAAAGAGGTAAGTAAAAAACCCCGTCAAGAATTGTTTGCGCAAAACCTGACCCTACTGTTTTTTTGTGCAGGCACTGTTGGGTTTCAAACATTACGTCAAGGGACTCGACGGACATGACATTGTCCTGTCCCGAACTGGAGTCACTCAACCTGGATTCGTCGACGTCATTCATGGAGAAGGAATGCCTATCTATCACCTATCGGGACACGGAGACTTGTTTGTCGAGTACCAAGTCGTGTTCCCACCTGCATTGCCCGCCAAACTCAAAAGTGGTCAGTCTCTTTACTTTTTCAACGCTTTGCGCCCCCGAGATTCTTTTAACCCGAGTTAGCGCCCCTTGACTGATTCCACTTCTGCTTCTCTGGTCGTGATCAGATCTCGAAAAGGCATTCGACTGGAGGCATCCAGATTCGACCCCACATCACACGGAACTGTAGAACTGTTTCTATTCTACCTCTCCCAATCACATGTCTTCTCTGCAATAGACTCAACACTCAGAACCATCTCGTTGCAAAGCGATGAGAGAAAACGGTCGGGAGGATTGAGGGTTTTTTTCAGAATTTCTGTGTCAACCTGCGGTAATCTTCCACGACGCTCTCGAACGTTTCCTGAAGTTTCTCTTTCCGTTCGTCGACGTCTTCAATCTGCAACAGTTGCTCCTTGTTGAACAGGTACAGTCGTTTCTTGACGGTCAATCGGAACGCTTTCGCGTTCGAATCGAATGGAGAAGTCGGCGAAACTCCCAGTTCAAGTAGCAGGATCATCTCGACCAGTCGATAGAATTGTCGCTGCAGCAAGCAAAAACGAGTGCGAGTCGGGAGGTTCAGAATCTGAAACAAGAAGACAAGGAGGGGAGGGGCGCGAAGATATTAGTTTTCACTCACGTCTGCCAATTTGTACTTTTTGCGAATCGATTCAGTGAAAGCGCGATCGATTGGAGCTTTCAATCCTTTCAAGTCTCCGCTTGACACGAGAGTGTACAAGTCACACTTGTCTCTCATGTCTTCGAACGTTTCCGAAGGATCTTCAACTGTTCCAAAAACAATAACAAGTCGTCGTCGTCAGGAATAGGTTCTCGCGTAAAGGGCAGGCAAAGGGGAACCGCATTTCTGACCTGTCAATTCGCTGATTTCGGATCGATTGAGAATGTTTTGGTAACAGAGGTTGTAGAGCGCGGCTGCAAAAAGAAAAGAGTTCGGGAATGTTCAGCAAGGGGTGAAACGCCTGTGCAGGTTGCGAAACTTGGGGACTCACAGCCGTGTCCTTGTCCATGGTACGGTGGTAATAATACGAATTGACTGGAACGCGCAAACAAAAGCTCTGGTTCAGCAAGAGCTAAAACGGGCAGATCAGGAAGGAGAGAGTGCTGACGCGAGGCGGAGTCGTTTCGTGTCTGGCCAACAAAAGAACGAGTAGAACGAGACGTAGCCGACAAAGTGATACGTCGTTGAATCTCCACTTCGACGTCGTTCGAACCTGTACAAGCTTTTGTTTCAGGAACGCTGCAGGAGTCCGCATAGAGAGAATGTGAGCTTACAATGTCACAAACTCCCATCTCCCGTCTTCTTCGTCAATGTACTGGGCTCCTTCGATGTACAAGAGGACAAAGATCTGCGCTCGGCGGTGAAACTCTTTGAACCCAGGAGTGTCCCAGTTCGTCCAGTATGCTTCGTAGGTCACGTCGTCGACATCAGGTTCTGGTGCGTCCTCTTCGATCACTTGCCATGTTCGTGGTGGCAACGGGTCTCGAGTCTCTTTGCCTTTGCCCTTGCCGTTCGCGTCTCCAGCTTTGATGCGGTAGCTTCCGATTCTCGTACCAATCGGCTTGAACTCGTACGCGTCCTTGTCGACAATCCGTTCAAACTCGTCGAGATTCTTGACGTACGACGGGGGGATGAACTCGTACAAGATTTGTTCGGGATCATCGGCCTTGACCGTCTGAGTTTCGGCGAACTTTGCATCGTAACTGACTTTCAGATACTGCGCGAGACTGCCCGAAGCGAATCGATACTGCCACAAAGCACGAAATTCGCGTTCCAGTCGGTGATTCGCAACAAGTGCATGTTCATGGTGCTCACATCGATGTTCAATCCTTGGTAGCCGAAAATGGTTTCTTCTTGTCCAAAGATTGGGTACACGAACGCAGGCGCGAATGGCTCGATCAGCTGTTTGTCCTCGTCTTGAAGGACATTCGTTTCTTGTTTGGTTCGAGCTGAGAGATGTCGACGCACACGGCGAAAGGAATTCAGTTACGCGACTTGACGCGAGCGAGTGAGGCGTAGGACGCACCTAGTCGTAGCTGCAGCGCTTCGAGACCATTGCAGGACCAGTCTTCAGTCGCCATGGGTATGTACGTCTAGTGTTGCCTTGTCGATGGTGGGACACTTTCCGATTCGAAGGACGCGTCTAGCCAGGTCGTCTAGCGCGTCTCGACGGTCCTGCGGTGACGTGTCTGACCTTGATTCTCTCGCTAATTCTCTCTCTCTAAGCTCAGTTTTTGAAGCTGGGAAAAGGCGCTTGTTGTACACCTGCGAGACATGCTTGATGATGTCGATGTGTGAAACGAGATTTGCAAGATGCGAGATTCGAGTTGACCAAAGATAACCTCTCGTAACGTTGTACAATTGAACCGAGGTCCCTCGTGTGATGACCTTATGCCGATGGTCCTGCTCCGCCACAACATCCTGTCGGTGCGACTGCCGGTTGTTCGCCCTCGACGGGTTTGCGATTCCTTCTCCTTCTTCGTACGCCAGAGTTGTCTCCACCTTCCCTCGGTCCTCTCATGACTCGTGCATCTTTCGGTTGCTTGATACTGTCGTTGTCACCTCGTTCCGTCTCTTCCGTAATTCGCAGAGCTGCAAGAACAAGGTCAAGGGAGAAAACAAAGACAAGTTTCGGGGGGTCAGTTCTACTTGCACCATTTGGCTGCCAAGAACAAGAGAGGCAGCAGACGCACCGTAATTGCCTTCGTCTGTCCGTCGACCCTGCACCACGTTCCTCCGCAGGTACGTCGCGATCTCGAATGCGGCCTCGATATGCTCGTCGACCTTTTCCGACGTCAACTCGGTACTCTCCGGTTTCAATTCGGGAACTTTGATCGAACTGTCGACGAGGAATGGGGAACGCGAGACGGATGCCGAAGGGATGAAGCGTCCGAAAAGGACTCGAGTTTGTTGGTGTGCGGCTGAAATAAACAGGGCAAGATGGGCAAGTCAGTCGCAGGTCTCGCACCGATGATTGCGGTAGTGATGTACCTGTCAATGCCAGTTCATCGCCCTTGAAGGTGAAGCGTTGAGCGCGCAAGAGTGCCTGTCGAATCGGAAGCGAGCGAGTTAGCCAAACAGTGCCAGTCGTCGGTTTGAAACAGCGATGAGTACATACGCGGTAAGCAGACGCAGCACGAGCGCATTGCGCAGAGGTCAAGGTCAACGACATGAATGCGAGTAACGATTCGAGATCAAGAGAAAGTTGCGCAGGTCATCTCATCCGATCAGATTCATCCTTGCAACTCTCTTCTCTCGCAAATTCGACCAGGGTTACACTGGTCTACAGCCAAGAGAAAGGTCTCGATAGCGTCACACATTACCGGCAGCGTTCTGAACCTGGCGTTGCCTGTCATTCTCTCAAGCGGTGCAGCACTTACTGCGGCTTGGCTTGCAATTCGAATCTTCGCCTGATGGGCTGTCACTCGAGCAAACCCGATCGAGATCAGCACGACTCGGCGCAGAGTATACAACGACCGGATCAGAGGAACGTGGCCATGTCGACCTCGTTCGTTCAACGTCAAGGATCTCAACTCGTCCTCGATGGCCAACCGTTCCGATTCGCGAGTTTGAACGCTCCTGAATTGCTCGATGGAGAGTGTAACCAGCAGTTCGAGGTGATCGACACGATGGAAACGTTTGGCAAAGCCGGAGCATTTGGAGGAGTGCCCGTCACGAGGACCTATACCCTTCGAGTGAGCTTGTCTCCTTGGGGTCACCCACCCCATTTTCTAATCCCTGAAACGTCGTCGTCGTTAACCTTGTGAAAACGATTTCTCGTGCGTTTCAGCTCAAATCGCAAAACATCGCTCGAGGTCATATCAACGGTTGGAATCGCGAATGGAACGACTGGGAATGGGATTCGGACCGAATGCGAGAAATGGATTTCGTGCTTGCCGAGGCGGCGAAGCATGGCGTGCGACTCATTATCCCAATCATCAATCAGGACACCGGAGACGAGTGAGCCACCACCTTTGCTCCGTCCCGCATCCTGACCTTTCTAGCTGACCATGAGAGAGGGAACCGGTGACGTTGCTTCAGCACAAACTGGGTAGGTTCGACTGCAGATCTGATCAAATTCCGCTATGGCTTCCAATCTACGCAAGAAGCTCGTCAAAGAGTCGACTGGTGGACAGACACTACGATGATTGAATCGTGTGTTCACCTTTCAACAAAGAGTGTTGAGGCCCTAGACAGTCACGCTCACTCAAACCTCGTTGGTTGAACCAAAAGGTACAAACTCATCATCGATTTCCTCCTGAATCGCAAAAATACAATCAACGGACGTCGGTACGGAGACGACCCTACCATCCTCGCATGGGAAACAGGTAGATCTCCCTTCTCAAACTAGCGCAAGGGCAAAGCTTCAGTCCCTGACCCCGACTTTGCGCTCAACCGAAGGAAACGAGATGAACCATCAAGGGATGAGACCTGCTCCAGCAGAGTGGACGCTCACGATTGCGAAACATCTCAAATCTCGAGCTCCCAACACTCTCGTCATGGATGGTAGTTTCGCTCGAAACGACGAACCTGAACGGTGCTACCCACAACAAGTTCTCGATAGTCCCGACGTTGATATCGTGAGCTTCGTCTTGCCATAACCTCCCTTGTGATACGTATGCTATCACTCACACCGCAATTGTTAGATCTCGTATCACTACTATGGCAGTGGAGATATTCGCCGAGTCAAAAAGGACTGCGACATTGCGAAACGACATGACAAGGTGTTCATCGCGGGCGAGTACGGCTTTTTCGATACCGAGAAGGACTATGTATCGTTCTTATCTGCGATCGATGCTGCTCGAGGTGAGTTGCAAGATTGTTCCTCCTCGCCCAACGATTCGAGAAAGCGCCAATCAAATGAGCGTTCCGGGTCCCTTTTTGCGAGTTTCACAGGTGCGGGTTCCATCGTGTGGTCGTTCCGTCCTCGATCTTCCCGAGGAGGTCACAAGACGCATGGGGAAGGAAACGGGATCTGGTCGTACCGTGCGTTCCAACTTTTCCCTTTTCTCTCCTCTTGTTCCTCGGTCTCTAAATCACCGCAAAAATCGGTCCCTCTCTCGCGGAATCTCCAGATGTTCCCGGATGGAAAGATACGAGCCATGGAGAGTTTGATCCACGAGAAGGAACGATCGTACCTGCGATTCGAACCGCAAGTTTCAAGATCAACTCGCTCAAACCTACAACTCATCCAATCCCTTCCACACCTTCGAAACCTTGGTCATGTTCTCCTGCTACTGCTGCTGCTGCGAGACAAGTTTGTTTCGCAGGTTCGGCATGGGCATTCAAGTACGAAGTGATTGTACGATCCGAGAATCTCGAAGAACGGTTCGAAGTGTCGGATTGTACGAAAGAGGATCAGTTCGTGGTGGACATTGACCGGCAAGTCAAGAGGATCCGAGAAGAAGGAAGAGGTGGAGTAGGAGCACGAGTGAGTGTTCGAGCGATTGGAGTTGATGGTCATGTGAGTGAAGAGAGTGAACCGCTCGTGCTGTAAAAACGCTTTGCATGTAGTGGATCCTACAGACACTTTTGCCCCCCGATCCTTGTAATGTGTTACTTTTTTCGAGTGTTTGATCTGCCCTGTCTTGATTACAAGAACATGCTACTCGTTTCTTCCTTTTTCTTCTGCTTTCTCGCAGTCTCCAACCACTGGAACCCTTGACCGACAATTCGTGAATCCTTCGCAACCACCGGAGTCCACCAATCCCATCCGAGCGACTGTTTGACCTGAACGAGTTTGCCTCGATCAGATGCCAATTGACGAAACTGTGCCGAAGGATCCGAGAGTCCGACGGGTCCTCCTGCATCGTACATGGTCGTGACGGTAGGTTGAGACACTGGGGACAAATGCGAGAACGGTCCATTGAGAGGAGGTGGAGGCGTCGTCGTCGGGACGAGCACGAGCACGGTCGTTGCGGGAGGTTCGGGTAACAAAGACGCGACCGTCAGGAGGGACGAAGGAAGACCGTGGAGGAGGTTTGGAGGAAGGTAAGGTTCGAGCGTGCCGTTCGAGCGGAGAGAGGTGAGGGCCGGAACGGACGAGGTCGAAGGGGACAACGTCAGGAGCGGGAGTCGGGACGAGAACGCATGCGAAGATTCGTTTGTCGCTGGAGGGATGTACGAAGGGAGATGGTACGACGCGAGGATCGTACAGTCACGAGGTGCGAGAGTCTCGAGCAGGAATGCCGCGAGAGGGTGCAAGAACGACAACTCGATCGCGGCAGACAGGAAGACTATAGTTGCTCGCTCTGGCGTTGCCGAGGGCGCGATCGCACCATACTACGAAGTTTAATTAGGATCAGAACTATGGGACTGGGAGCCTCGAGGAGCAAGAGGTTTCACCTGTTGTCCGTCGACCAACACGGGCACCAACTCGTGCTCGTCAACTTGCATACCTTGGGCGAAGCGCTCGCCGGCCTCGCCAACGAGAAAGACGACTCGTCCACCCTGCTGTAGGCTAGGGCTTGGGCGCGCGAGTTCGACATGTGGTTCCCGAGGGAGCGGCTTGATCTCGCGTGCGCGTCGCTCCGATGAGAGGTCGTCTTCTGCCCAGTCCGACTCGTCCGAACTGTCTTCAAGCTGATACGAGGGATGCGGAGCGAATGCTGGTTCGTACGACATGATCGTCGAGGACAGCAAGATTCTGATTGTGGAGCCGAGCGCCGAACCTTTTACCATTCAACTAAATTCAGCTCTCACGGTTGCACCTGCTGCACTCGGCTCGACTTGCTGCCTCGGCTTACTGCCACGACTCTTCCGTGACCTGACCCTGTTTCCCGAGCCGACTCCCGTTTAGCACTCCCGCGACATCAATTTATCACCTCTTGCTCGTTGACCATGGACCGCGAGCAGTAGGTCCGCCCAAACCATGCTTGCCATGTAGCTCTGCCCTGACTCGCGATAATTAGGTTCCGCAAAGCCGGATATGCTGCCGTAGACAGGTTCGTCTCGACACTTCCTTCGGCTTTGCCGCTCCCGACGGATTTTGACTGCCTCGTACAGGATCTGCGACTACTTCGAGACCCTCGAGAGTCGGGACGTCGTGCCGAATGTTCAGCCGGGAGACATTGCCAGCCTGATTGCCCGTATGCCCCAGGCTAAAGCTGCATGCCAAATTTATCGAAACTGATCCGCAACTCGACGTTGCAGCGCAAGCACCAGAAGAGGGCCAACCTTGGGACGAGATTGCGCAAGATTTTGATCGAGTGATTTTACCTGGGCTAGTCGGCGAGAGATCGTGTTTTATCGTTCGCGCATCCGAACACTGACCGCCTTTCTTTTCAAGCACAGAATCACGCACTGGCAACATCCCAACTTTTACGCCTACTTCCCGGCGAATACAACCTACGAGTCTATTCTCGCCGACATGTACACGGGGGCTGTATCGAATCCGGGGTTCAACTGGCTCTGCTCCCCCGCGTGCACCGAGCTGGAATCAGTCGTCATGGACTGGGTCGCCAAGCTCCTCGGGTTCAACGAAGGCTGGATGAACCAAGGCGGTGTTGGAGGCGGAATCATCATGGTGCGCTTCCTTCTTTTTCCGCTCTAGCTGAACCATGTGTGAGCGATCATTCGTCGATTCGACTGACGCTCAAGTTCTCTCGATCCCGCTCTTCTACAGGGATCCGCATCAGAGTCTGCTCTAACCGTCTGCATCGCGGCAAGAGAACGTTTCATGCGACTGCACCCAAACACTCCAGTATCGGACCTTGTCATCGTCGGAACGAACCAGACTCACTCGCTTGGCGCGAAGGCGGCATTGATCCTCGGAGTCGAGTTTGTCGCGATCGCGACCACCGCCAAAGACGATTGGTCCCTGAGAGGAGCTGCACTCGAGACCGAACTGCAGAAACTCGAGCAGAGTGGCAAGAAACCTTTCATTCTGCGTGCGTGAGAATTTCTTTGTATCTCGTGGTCGAGAGCCGCGAGACTCTTTTGCTTAACGAGCTCCTACGCTGCGTCTGTCTACAGTTGCGACAATTGGATCCACCTCGACCGGCGCTATCGACAATATTGCCGAGATCACGGCTGTTAGTGAGTCGGAGCGCTCAGGCAACTCTCGCAAGCGAGAACTTTTCGAAACTGATCGCTTGTTCCCGCCTCGGTTGCTCAGCGGTGAACCATCCGTCCCTGTTCCTGCACATTGATGCCGCGTGGGCTGGAGTGTTCCTCGCTCTCGAAGAATGCCGCCAAGCGTGCTTCCTCGATACGATCAATGCGCGAGCGAAGGATGCGAACGAGGCCAAGAACGATGTCGCGATCTGTGCCGGAGGCGAAGTACACAGTTTCTGTACGAACCTACACAAGTGAGTCGATTGCTTGCTCGTTGTGCGAAGAAAATCAGTGTTCCGAACCAGCTCTCCTCCAGGAGCGGTCTCGTTACCTTTGATGCTTCTTGCCTATGGTGAGTCGATCCGTTCGCTATCAGTGCTTGCACGCAGGTTTCGATAGCTCATTCTCGACCTGATCGGTAATTACAGGATCCGAGATCGAGCATTGCTCACGAGCGCACTCGATGTCACTCCGTTCTACCTACGCACGGCACAAGCGACGTCTGGACTCGTGATCGATTTCCGCAACTGGCAGATCCCGCTCGGAAGACGATTCCGCTCACTCAAGATCTGGTACGTGTTGCGATCGTTCGGTACGAACGGGTTCCGATCGCATCAGCGCAAACTCGTCGAACTCGCCAAGTACCTCGAAGGGATCGTCCGGGCGGAAGATGGGGTCGAGATGTTCACTCCTAGGAGTTTCTCTCTCGTCGTGTTCCGCATCCTCGATCCATCTGGAGACCTCGAAATCGAGAACCGACTCAACGCGGCATTCATCAAACGCTCGAACGAAGAACACAAGATTATGCTCACCCAAACTGCGGTTGGAGGCAAGCAGTGCGTCAGGATTGCGATTGGAAGTCGCGAAACTCGAGAACATCACCTCAAACACAGTTGGGAAGAGATCATTCGTCCGCTCATCGCGCAAGCTCGTCAAGATGTACAGGTACGTGCTACTCATTTGCAAACAAGTTCTGAGCATGTGATGCTCACGTTTTCTCCTTTTTTTTTTTCTGTTTCCGATTCTACACAACAGAACGAGTGATTCTTCTTGACGATCGAGCGGATTTCTTGTGCGCAGTAATGGGTAGACACTAGAAATATGAGAACCAAAAAAGAAGTTCCGGCGTCTCCTTGAGACTTGCTGTCTGGCCAGCGCAGACGCGTTTCGTTGGCACAGCCGGTCGCATCTGGCCGTCTCTTTGCCTGCTCTAGGGTATAAAGAGAGTTATCTTCACTTCCTTGCTGGATTTCACAGCGTTTGGCAGAAGGTGGTCTAAGAGTCAGTTCGATCAATGAGTAGCAGTGATCGTTGGCGCCGACGTCACTAGAGATAGGGTAGGTATTGATGAATACATTGTAATTCACGTCAGTGACTGATAGTACCACTGAAGTATGAACTTCAAAGCTTCAAACGCGAAAAGCTTAGTGATAACGAGTGTTTGATGATGGTATGTTCGGGATATGAGCCTTCACGCCTGAAGCCCTTATGAGGAAGCTTCGCTTAGCAAGTGCGTACGAGTTCACGTTTGCGACAGCTGCAGCTGCAGGTGGGGACGAAAACCCGGAACGCGTTCGTCCTTCCCAATCCTTCGCAGACCTCGTGTCGAGTTGTTTCAAGCTCAGGGTTCCTAATCTCGACCGCAGACTCCGATAGACATCGAGAGCGCGACAGCAGTGGTCAACTCGAGGCGGAATGAGGGGAATAAGTGCGCGAGCGAGGAATGTCACTAGCGTCATCTACGTACACGAACCTGTCGTTCGCGAACGTTCGCTCCTGTCTCTGCGTGTCTCAGCAACGGACAAACAGGAGTGAGGGGTAGATGAGAGAGCTGACAGGTGGCGCTTCTGCTCTTGCTTCCCTATTCCTCACTGCTTCGGAACCAGCGATAGCTACCTGGCAGTCGAACTATCGACACCCATGAGTCTTCTCTCTCTCTCACACACACACACGCACACTCTTACTCTCTCTTGGCGGTCTGTTCTCTCCTCCTGGCTCTCGCACCCTCTCCTCTCCTCATCGGCTTTCTCGCTTGCGGCTTCACATCCTCCATGCGCTCCGACAAGGAATGGGTTATCTTCGCAAGGCGGCTACACCCCAGCGGAGAAGCGTAAGAATGGGACGACGAGACGGTCGGAGAAGGGTCCTGAACTCGACCGAAAGCGTGATCTACAATTGGGGTGGCGAGACATCTTGATAGAGTAGCTCACGCTGTCGGTCGAGAACAGAACCCGGTCTCCGGCCGTCTTGCCGGCCCATTCTTCCGTCTCTTCGCTGGCTTGTAGCCGCGTTGAAAAAATCGCAGAGTTCGAAGTTCCGCTGTGCTCGCTTCGCCAGTCTTGGCTTCCACGCGACGAATCTGAGCAGTATGTCATCGTCATCGTCGACGATAGCTTTGCCGTGTTCGGTGCCTTCGGGTCCAAGCATGCACACGACACAGCCGTCCAACCTTTCGGGGACCGATTCGGGCTTTCAACCTTGCTCGAGGACCCTTGGATCAGGTGAGGTCTCGTTCTTACGAGATCTCAACCCCGATCTGCTCTATACGGAATCGACAAAAACCTCTCATGGTAAGCTTAGAGAAGTTCTCAAGCCGATCCGTATCTGTATTCTCAAAGTACTCCACATAAACACGCCAGCGAGACCTCATCAGAACGAGCTTTGACATCAGTCTGCCATACTTCCCCTCTACAAGGATGAGGTGTCTCTGAGCGAAAATGTGGAGAGGCCTACATTGAGACCACAGATCCGAATTGGTTTGTAGATTTCTCTTAGCTTACCAGGAGAGGTTTTTGTCGACTTGGTGTAGAGCAGATCGGGGTTGAGATCTCGTAAAAACGAGACCTCACCTGAACCGAGCTTGCAAATCCGATTCGGTCTCCGAAAGGTTGCACGATCTTGTCGTGCGCACGCTTGGTCCCGCAGGCACCGGATATCTCGGAGACGTGGAGCGACATCGTTGGCGCGAGCTGGACACAAAGGGCGCCCTGCATATCTATCGGAATGATGTCCTCGACCGTGATTTGCCATGACGCCATTGGAGTCCATGCGCTGCAGAATGTGATACTCACGAGGAAGGCGTGGCAACGTTGCGAAAACCTGCACCGTCAAGGTCAATACAACCCAGAGGGACACGCTCGCAATCAGACCGCCCAGATCACCCATGGCTATCTCGATTCCAAGCACTTTCTAGTTGTTGACCCGCTTGCGGAGATGGGCAATTCTGGAGTGCGAGCGAATTATGGGAAGCCTCGTGTCAAAGCCAGTTGAGAGGCCTAACAATAAAGAGGTTGATGTTCGCACGTGAGCGCATGAAAACAGACTGCTTGCTGATGTCTGTACGGAGTTACCGATTTCGCAATGATCGATAATATTTGAGCTATTGTCCGAGCTCAGAAATCGTACGGTGATAGTTTGGGGCTCAGCTATAGGCTCGAGAGTACTGGCGGGTCCCACGCTTCGAGCCTGAATCTTTGATTCCCTCTTGAGCGCAGCTTTGCCAGCGGAGGTCTTTGCGTATTCGGAACAGAAAAGAGTGTGAGCAAAGACCCTTTCCCCGAACTCATGCATACGACCGTGTCTTCTGCTCTCTGGTGAGGTTGGCAGCTCGAGTCTAAGCTTGTTCAGCTCTCAGACGCCAGGCGAAGATGTGGAAACGGCAATGAAAAGAGATGGTCGAAATTACAACGACGACGTTAAACGGGGTGCGAACAGTCTAATCGGGAATGTATAAAGAAGTGGTGGGACAAAAGCTAATGGATGGTCTGTCTCGAG
>NW_027481689.1:0-22429 GCF_050403365.1 Sporobolomyces koalae
ACTAATATACTCTCTCTGTACTCAACCTATCGCCTACCTTTCCCTCTCACAAAGAACTTTGTTCATATCGTTCTCCCTGTTTTCAAACAGTTCTTCTTTTCGTCTTTGTCCTCATATTTCATTTCTGTCCCCCCCTCTGCCTCCCCCCCTTTTATTCCGTTCCCTCGTCTCCAGGAAGGGGAAAGAGAGGGAAACGAACAAGGGAGAACAAGCAGTAAAATATTGTACGAAAATAGGGGAGAAAAACAGAAATAATACAAGGTAACCTGAGTAGATCAACTTGTAAAACCAGGTTTCCTATGCTCTGAAGCTAAATACTTGAATCAAAATAACAGAAGGATCAGTTATACAAATATAACTCTTTTATTTAACTACTTAATTTGTTTAAATATAAGAAAAAGACAATTTAATTTATAATTATGTGTAATCCTCCTTACTTATCTTTCCTTCTCCTTTTGTTGTTCTTTCTCTTTTCTTTCACAGGGAATCAAAAAAGAGGGAGGAACGGAAGAGGGAACAAACATGAAAAGGATCAATGTATATAATCCACTTCTTATATACATATAATACATAATATATAATACATTACTTATATAAAGTAGTCATATCTGATATTTATATAAGAACGGCATGTTTAGGGCGGTGACCCTAGACCACTGCTGCAACTTAGAGCTACGTCTGCCTAACACCTAACTTATATTTTTGCAATGTAGGCGCTGTAAGGTGTGACGAGGCTAATTAATTTACATAATCATGCTACAAGCTGCAAAATACATTGGATCAGGACTAGCTACTATCGGATTAGCCGGAGCTGGAGTTGGTATCGGAGTAGTATTCTCTGGACTAATCACAGCTACAGCTCGAAACCCTGCTCTACGACCTCAACTATTCTCATACGCAATTCTAGGATTCGCTCTATCAGAGGCTACAGGACTATTCGCTTTAATGATGAGCTTCTTACTACTATACTCATAGTACTAGTCCCCAGCTGCGCTGGGGAAGAAACATCACTAATTATCCCCCTTTTTCTTAGTATTACTTGTCTGTAATACTAATGATCCAAAGTTGATGAGTATTGCCCTAAAGTCATTTCACACAACAACATCTAAATAAATCCATTTCCTCTTTTCTGCATTTAGTTTCTATCATGTAATCTAATGTGGATTATAAGAATATAAAAGAAGGCAGGAAGATCTTATGTGATTCTTACTAGTATACTAGTTTCTCAGTATTCGCCCTTTCTTTCAATTTCCCCCCCCTTCCCCAGCTATGCTGGGGACAATGTCAAAGGAGGAATAAAGGGAAAACAGTAAACATTTAACCTTTTCATAAAATGCAAGTATGCCGTAATTGGTAGCCGGGCAGTTCTTAGGAAACTGTGGCCTCCAGCCATGTGGGTTCAAGTCCCACTACTTGTATAAATAATTCTTTTGTTTTTCTTTCAGTCCTATTTATTTATTGTTCTTCCCGTCTCCTTTCTCTTCATTAGTCTTCACCTTTCTATTTCACTTCTCTCCCCTTTCCCCGCCTCTCCTTTCCCGTCCTTGGTCCCCGTCCCCATTGCCCCCAGCATAGCTTGTCCTCACTTCCCCACCTTCCCCACCGTAGGTGGGGACAGGTGGGGACAGGTGAGGAAGGAAGGGAAGACGAATAACAAGCAAGGGGAAGCTGAAAGAAAGAACAAGGGAGTGAGAGAACGAAACATAGAAGCTAAAATATAAGAGATATACGTTATATAATACATATTATAAGGGACCGTAGTCACTATTCTATATAATCACCTTAGATACGCGGTTTGACTACTTAGCTATCTAATTTATAGTTTTGTTTACTTTGTTCTTAGTCTGTTTCTCCTAGCTCTTTCGTTTTTGACAGAAAAAAAGAGGAAACGATAAAAGGGAAAAGAGATAATACATGTAGATAAACAGAATACTTCCCACCTATTTCATATCCCCCCCCTGTTCAAGAGGCGGGGGAAAGGTGGGGACTAGGTGATACAAGTAGAAAGTCAATCTAGTAACAACTAATTATTAAATTATGACAATCTTTACATCACCATTAGAGCAGTTCGAAGTTACTTCTTTCGTTGCTCTTAACGCTCCATTACTTGGAGGATTAAACTTATCACTAACTAACCTAGGATTCTACTCATTAGTAGTTTTAGTATTATCAATCGGTGTGCACGTACTTGCATCAAACGACCGACGACTTGTACCTAGCCGATGGTCTATCGGACTAGAGTCATCATACGCTTCACTACACGGTATGGTTAAAGAGCAAATTGGATCAGCGAACGAAATGTTCTTACCATTCATTTACGCTCTATTCTTCTTCATCATCTTAGCTAACCTGAACGGAAACGTTCCTTACGGGTACACTCTAACAACTTCAATCATCGTATCAATTGGTCTTAGCTTCACTATCTTCTTCGGAGTTACAATCCTAGGACTTTACCGACACGGTGTACACTTCTTCTCATACTTCGTACCAGCTGGAACACCATTAGGAATGGTTCCATTACTAGTATTAATTGAGTTAATTTCATACTTAGCTCGAGCCTTCAGTCTAGGAGTACGACTGTTTGCAAACATGGTAGCTGGTCACACACTACTTAAAATTTTAAGTGGAATGCTATGGCCTATCTTAACATCTGGAGTTGTAATGTTCTTCGTAGCATTACTTCCAATGGCTATCTTCTTAGCTCTTGTAGGATTAGAGATTGCCGTAAGTTTCATCCAAGCTTACGTATTCGTAGTTCTAACTTGTGTTTACCTACGAGACGCAATTGACTTACACTAATTATCCATTAAATCCCCTTTTTTCCTTTGTTCCCTTCTTCTTGGTTCCCTTGGCCCCCTATGGAGGGGAAGAAAAGGCAGGGGAAAGAAAGGAGAACTATAAGTGACTTACAATACAACAGTAGATGTAATGAGGATATGTTTAGGTCGGAAAACCTATGCGTCTACTGGAATTTAGAGCTATGACTATCACCTAATCAACTATAGATCTAGTGTCTATAGGGGGCGCTGAAAGTATTGTATGTTATGCGTACAAAGGAATTAATATATTAAGTGACAAGGCTAATTAATTTTGTATTATCATGCTAACCAATACAACACCTAAAGCCATTATTCGTAATGGTCGATTCGTAAATGGTACTACTAAAACACTTAGTTTCCAATTTCCTCACCTTCCCAGCTCTTTTTCTTTCCCTTCTGTTCCCCCCATGGGGGGAAAAAGCGGGGAACAAAATGTAAAGAATAACAAGGTTAGGATAAGGAAGAAAAGGATAAATTTAAACACAAGGTTATAATTGGACTTAAAATAAGATAAATAAAGCAGAATTTATAAATAATATAAGGAATGTATTGTTACATGATCAACTATTATTTATACGAATATTAATCAGGTTTATTTAAACAAAATAGTAAGAACCAAATGCGCATAAATAGTAGTCCTCAGGGCTATACGGTGCAGCGAAGAACTGTTAATTCTTAGATAGCTGGTTCGACTCCAGTTGAGGACTTCCTTTTCTGCCTCTCCTTTTTCACAAGGGAGGAGGGAAGTGTATTAAAATATCTCATTTATCCATTTTTGTTATCATCTTGTCCTTTCCCCTTATCTTTCTCATTACAGTTTGTACTTTCCCTTTTCTTCGACAAGATACTCTCCTCTTTCAAGTTGGTTTCCCGTCCTTCTTTCCCCAGCGTAGCTGGGGACAGAAGGGAAGAGAGGGTAACGGAGAAAAGAACAGGCCGTAAAAGGTGAGACGACAGATAACTGGGCAGAAGGGAATGCGCTTCTCGGAGTATTTAATCCGAGTCTATTTCTGGTTTGACCTACTATGCAAGTAATAGTTTATGACTCTTAGTATATTTTCTCTTTCGTTCTCTCCCGTCGCCTCTCCCCCTTTCATCTTTTCCTCTCTTTCTTTCTTTCTTTCGTGAAGGGAACAAAGGTAACAACGGGCTAGGGGAACAGGAAAGAAGCGGGTAACCGGCTGGAAAACAGACAAAGAAAGGGATAAATAGAGTATTTTCATTTATATGAACAACGTATTACTAGACTTATTAGCTTTAGGAGCCATTTTATCAGGTATTATGGTTATCACTGCTAAAAACCCTGTAATTTCCGTATTATTTTTAATTGCTGTATTCCTTAATGTTGCAGGTTACCTAGTTCTATTAGGTGTAGCCTACTTAGGATTAGTTTACTTAATTGTTTATGTTGGTGCTATTGCCATCTTATTCTTATTCGTTATCATGATGCTTAACCTACGACTGGTTGAGTTAGTTGATACTGGACAAGAATACACTAAAAGCTTACCTATGGGAGCTTTCTTAGGATCATTATTCTTCTTCGAGCTACTATCAATCTTACCAGTGAGCTACCACGACGGTGGATCATTACACGCATCATTAAGTGTGTTTAACTGGTTAAATACTACTTTATTAGGTATTTCTAACACTGACGGATCTTTCGACTCATCTACTCAATCAATGATTGCAAAAGGAGAAGGAGTACACGCAGCCTTTAACCCAGTTATTGCAGATAGCACTTTAACAACCTTTACTCAAATTGAGAGTATTGGTCAAGGTTTATACACATATGCATCACTATGGTTAGTAGTTGCAAGTGTAATTTTCTTACTAGCAATGGTAGGACCTATTGTATTATGTATGAGCCCTACTCCAGCTCCTGCAAACAAATCATAATCCCCTTTTGTTCATTTTCTCTCCCACCCTATTTATTTTCTCCGCCTCATTCCCCCCCATGGGGGGAAAAGGGGAAGAGAGGGAACATGAAGGAAAACAAGGGAGAAAAGGAAACGGAAAGAGGGAAACTAAATAGAAATAGGGCTAAGGCGGTAGTATGGTACTACACACGGATTGCAAATCTGTTGATTTAGGGTTCGATCCCCTCTTAACCCTTGTACATTAGTTTATGTAATCAAACTAACTTTCGCTTTCCCTCTTCTTTTGTTTCCCCCCTTAGAGGGAAAGTGAACGCAAGAGAGAGATAGAAAAAGAGAAACTAAGTCCCAGGAAGGAACTAAAAAGTAAAGCCAACTAGTCCCCAGCTACGCTGGGGAAGAAACATGAATGATTACTATAAGGGTATAGTTCAATGGTAGAATAGCGAACTTCAAATTCGTCAATGCATGTTCGAATCGTGCTACCCTTGTTTCATTTTTACAATCTTAGTCAAATAAGTTGTTTTGGTCCTTTTCTGATCCAGTATAAGTATGTCTCCTGTTCATATAACCTTTCTTCCCATTTCCCCCCCCCCCCCTTTCATGCTTGTTTGAAGGGGACTAGAAATAAACTAAAGGTAAATAAACCCTTTTACAAAAAAGATAGAAAACGATAGAAAACTAAATAAGCCAATATAAAAAAAGGAAAGGTTTAAGTTAGTGCCATTCTTATATGTTAACAGATGTATATGAGAAATATTAGAATAAAGGAAACACAAGGCGGGGAAATAGGACTAACTGAATTATATTACAATTACTGTTGTTTGTCAAGTGTAATCAGATATTTATTCCTCCAGAGCCGGCAAACTCATAATTAATACTAATACAACACTATTTGTAGTGTCAGAATAAAAATAACATAGGGTGCAATAAATTTGTACCTTTTGGACATGGGTGGTCAAGGTAAAGGTCACCGCCCGAGTTACAAAGGCTTTACTACGTTCCTTGTCAAAATGGAACGAACAATAAAATCAATCGAGTAAAGTAAGTAATTAGGAATGTGGTGTCAATGGTAGCATGCAGATCTCCAAAGTCTCGCGGAGCTTGTTCGAATCAAGCTATTCCTGTCAATTTTGATTTTAATCAACTCTTTCTTATCGATAGTTAAAATCGTTTTAGATAACTTCGATAATACGTGAACAATACTTTGACCGACACCTAGAACAGTAAACTCTTTAAGGCTATACTCCTTATCTTTACTGTCAATAAGTGTAATGAAATACTTATATAACTCATACCCAGTATACTTTAAAGGGCGATCTGGAAAATCAGGGAATACATAATTTCCTGATAGCTTAACAGCGTCCTCAAGTTCCCCCTTAGTTAATGCATGCTGTGGTACAATACGCACCCCCTCCGCAAACGGGTAAGAGTACTGGCTACTCTTCAATGCAGATTTAGCATTGTTAACAAGTAAATTTCCAAGTTCCGCGCAAAAAGCATGGTAAGGTACACTCTCCTGGTTAATAACGTGAGATAAATAACTCCATGTGATGTTTAATACTAAATCTGTTCCTAATGCAAGTAGACATAAGCCGTTTAGTCCTTGTACATTATTTGTGTAGTTATGCCCATTTAGTTCCTTGAACAGAATATCATAATCGTTCTTACTAAAATGACTAATGATTAATCGCATTTCATTCTTAAACTCAAATGATAGTTTCGATAATAGTGTAATATCGATATCGTAAGATTTGCTTTTAACAAGCTCAGAGAAACTAGTGTGGTAATATCGAATTAAGAATGACTCCATTTCACTTTGCATTTGGACTGCACTATCCTTAGAACTCGTAATGGACTTTAATTTTGTAATTAAAGGTGTTTCAGGAAGATATTTGTATAAAGATCGTACGTGGGACATAGATTTGAACTCTCCTTCTTCAAATGTCTTATTACCAAACAAACCATGAAGAAAATCTGAATGTTTGTCTTTATTACCTGACAATGATGCATGCAGTTCATTCATAGACTGTGTAATAGTTAAGTCGCACTCTTTCATAGAGTACTCATAATTCATTAAAGGAAATAATTGAATAAAATATCCCTTACGAACAGAGTCAAATAAAGTCACTAATCCTTGATCTACGTCATCAAAATGAGTTAGGTAGCTACGAAAATAAAATTTACAACTTCAAATAAACTCTAATTCGCACATCAAAATAAACAACCGTTTTGATAATGCGAAACTTCCACTGCTGTTAAACTGAACATTCTCAAAATATTTTACGTAATCCACACCACCATATTTGTATTTAGTGTAAAATCGAGACTCCATCGAGATAATTGATCCTTTGTTATCCCGTTTAAATAGTGTTGAAAATAAGTCAGGTGACAAACCATGTTTAGATAGCACACTGGCAATGTTGTTGTCGTGAAGTTTTCGATATCCTGGTAGTAAATCATAGACAAGATCAACGTTACGTAAAAATAATAAAATATCAAAATTAGACAATACATCAGTATAATTTACAGCATGAAACTGAGTCCTTGAGTAACAAAACTATGATTTGTCATGTGTTCCAGGTAAATCGTGTGTTCCAGGTGAGGTAGTAGTTTCGAATTTAATTCCATCTGAGTTCATAACATCAGTGGCTTTAGTTGATAGTACTGCTGCTTGTAAGTTTACAGGAACAATTAGTGCTCGCCCCTTTGTATTTAATAATGTGATCATAATGTAATAATACTAAGTTTACCATGGAGACCAAAAAGTTTGGGTCCGGTATAAAGGTAAGAGTAAAACGGTCAGAAAGACCTATCTTCTCTATTAAGTGGTGAGAAGAGAAAAGAGGAAATTAAAAAACAGAACAAAAGAGAATAAAAGGGTAGGTACAAAGAATGTAAAAAATACAAGTAATGGGACTTGAACCCATACAACATAACGTCATGGTTGCTTAAGAACCACCTGTCTACCAGTTCCAGCATACTTGCTCTAACTCTTTGTCCCTTTTCACCCTTTTATATCTTTGTAGTAAATATAAATTACTCTTATACCCACCTCAAAAGTCATTAATTTAATAGAATTATATAAGAAACAAACTATTAAATTATAAATTTATAAGAATAGTAAGGGAGGCAAAATAGACTCTATAAATGTAGGATAAATGACAGAGTGGTCGAATGTGTCATACTTGAAATATGATGTGCCTTTCCGGTACCATAGGTTCGAATCCTATTTTATCCGTACTCTAGTCTTGAATATGCTTTCACTTATTTTATTGTTTCTGACCCCTCGTCTCTTTCTTCCGTTCGTTCTTTCCTTCCTTTCCCCGCTTCTTTCCCCCCATGGGGGAAAGACAGGGGACAAAAAACAGGGAACAAAAGGATAAGAAAGCAGGACAAAAAAGTAAATAATTAATTTACGTCCCAAGTGTTAGAAAGAGGAATATGAAAGAAAAGAGTTAATATCTAAGTATCAATAATTATGTTACTATCTACCAGCCTTAGACATTTATGTTCTTGCGGGCACATACAATGTCCTTTGCTTGTCTTTACCCCATGCTCCTCTCTGTACTCATCTTTGTTTATTATTCTTCCTTTCAATTAAAGAAAGGAAAAGGGTAAGGAACAAGGTAACTCAGAGCAGATCGGCTCGGTATATTATGTAGAAGAACAACTAATTGATGTCTGACTTTATAGTTATAAAATTATGCAACTATCACGAGCACAATTCCAAGGACACCCATTCCATCTTGTAACTCCTTCACCATGGCCACTTCTTACTTCATTCTCATTACTAATTTTAACTATCGCCGCGGCAATGTACTTTAACGGTTTTGCTAACGGTGGTATTCTTGTAGCTATCGGATTCATTACAACTCTAAGTTCAATGATTCTATGGTTCCGAGACGTAGTAGCCGAGGGAACATTATTAGGAAACCACACATTTGCTGTACAAAAAGGTCTTAACCTTGGTGTAGCATTGTTTATTATCAGTGAAGTATTCTTCTTCATTTCTATTTTCTGGGCCTACTTCCACTCAGCACTAGCACCTACTGTAGAGTTAGGTAACGCTTGGCCTCCAGCTGGAATTGATCCATTAAACCCATTTGAGATTCCATTATTAAACACAATTCTTCTTCTGTCATCAGGAGCTAGTGTTACATACGCGCACCACTCATTAATTGAGGGTAACCGACGAGGTACACTATTAGGAATTATTATTACTGTAGTACTAGCTGTGATTTTCACAGGTCTACAAGGATTAGAGTACTACGAAGCAGGATTTACTATCGCCGATGGAGCGTACGGTTCAACATTCTTCTTCGCTACAGGATTCCACGGTATCCACGTTATCATTGGTACAGCATTCATTGCAGTAGCATTCTTCCGAATTCTATCATACCATTTAACAGACCACCACCACTTAGGTTTCGAGGCATCTATTTTATACTGGCACTTCGTTGATGTAGTTTGGTTATTCCTATACATTTCTATTTACTGGTGGGGTTCATAACTCCTAACATTATCACCTTTTTCATCCCTTCCCCTTAGGTTCCTCCTCCTTTTCATTCCCCCCCCTGTCCCCCATGGGGAAGGGGGGGGACCAAGCGGGAAAGAAAGTACTGGGGACGAAGGAATAACTAGGTAAAATCCCCTTTTAGATTTTCTTCCCCAGCTACGCTGGGGACATATTTCTTTCATGTCAAGGCTAAGAAAGAAGGGTAGAAGGGGAGTCAGTGAGAACAAGTGAGGACATCAGATGACTGATAAGGACAAGGGAGAATAGGGTATTTATTATTAATTATAATCTACATCTCTTATAGTTATATAATACCCTAATAGACAACGTCGAGATTACTTGACCACCTTGTAAACAAAAGTTTACACGTTTCTATTGTTATTGCTTTATCTTGAGATTATCCTGCTTTTATCTCCTTTATTTTAGTTTCTTGTAATTTCAGTTACCTTTCTGTTCCCTTTTCTTTGTTATTTATTTTTTGAACCAAAAGAGAGAAATAAATTACTTCCCTTCCCCAGCTATGCTGGGGACAATGGGGGACCAAAAGTCGGATAAATTAAGGAAAACAGATAAATACTAAAGACTAAATCAGGTATAAAGATAGGATAAAACAAGTATGAACTAGTTAATATAACTTATTAGTTCACAGCATTATATTGCTTAATTTATTTAATTAAGGATAGGAGGTAAATTATTTTATATTATTATGCTTACAGCACTTATTCTTATTCCATTACTAGGAGCATTAATTCTGGCTCCTATGTCGGAAAGTACACCACTACAAATTTCACAAGTTAAACGAGTGGCTTTACTTACAACTGTAGTAACTTTCATTTTATCAATGATTATGTGGGGTGAATTTGACTCAAGCTCAAGTCAGTACCAGTTTACTGTAGACTACTTTGCAGGAGAAACAGGGTTACAACTAAGCTATCTGCACATGCACATGGGAGTTGACGGTCTTTCACTTTACTTTGTATTACTTACAACATTTACAATGCCAATTTGTGTATTAGCAAGTTGGGAGAATGTTAAACACAACATTAAATCATACATGATTGCTTTCTTAGTATTAGAAAGTCTTCTAATTGCAGTGTTCGTAGTTTTAGATTTATTACTATTCTACGTATTCTTCGAGTCAGTATTAATTCCACTATTCATTATTGTTGGAGTTTGGGGAGCAAGTGCAGATCGTATCCGTGCTTCATTCCTACTGTTCCTATACACATTATTTGGTTCATTATTTATGTTACTAGCCTTCCTAGTTATCTTCTACCACGTTGGAAGTACTGACTTCGAAGTATTATCATTAGCTGACATTAGTTTCGAAAACCAACGATGATTATGGTTAGCCATTTTCTTAAGTCTAGCCATTAAGACACCACTACTACCTGTTCACATTTGGTTAAGTCGTGCACACGTAGAAGCACCTGTTGCTGCTTCAATGGTATTAGCTGGTTTAATTCTTAAGTTAGCTACATATGGTTTCTTACGAGTTCTAATTCCGTTCTTACCTGAAGCTACATCATACTTCTCACCATTAGTACAAACTATTGCTGTTGTTACATTAGTATACAGTTCATTAACTACACTACGACAAACTGACTTTAAAGTTCTTGTTGCTTACTCATCAATTGCCCACATGTCAGTAGTTGTTATTGGACTATTCTCTAACACATTACAAGGTATCGAGGGAGCAATCTTATTAGGAATCGCTCACGGTATTGTTTCACCAGCTATGTTCATGTGTGTAGGTGGAATCTTATATGATCGATACCATACACGAGTAATCCGATACTACCGAGGTCTTACTCAGTACATGCCAATGTTCTCATTATTATTCTTCCTATTCATTTTAGGAAACATGTCAACACCATTAACTGTTAACTGGGCAGGAGAATTAATGGCACTAATGGGATCTATCCAACGAAGTCCATTAATCGGTTTAGCTATGAGTTCTGGTATCGTATTCTCTGCGGCATACTCAATTTGGTTATACGCACGATTATGTAACGGATCTTGGTCTCCTTTCCTTGGTTACGCTATTGATGTAACTCGACGGGAATTCATGGTATTGTTACCATTACTAATCACTATGTTCCTATTCGGACTATTCCCTAACATTATTCTTACTGATCTACACTACTCAGTATCTACATTACTATACGAATAGTTTTATAATCCCCTTTTTCATGACTATTACTTGTACATCTCTTATATTAATATAAAATGAAGTGTCAGTAATTTGTATTTATTTAGATTATACGCTCCAGGTTCCTCTTCCATCTTTTGACCTTCCCACCTTTCCCTCCCTTTCTTTTATTGTTTCTTTCCCCGCTGCGCGGGGAACTAGGAATTGAAAGAACAAGAAAGGAAACAGGAACGAAAGGGGACAAAACAGTATTCTATCTTTGGTTAATTTCATTTTCTTTTACTTTTCAAGCTCCCTGATTGAATCACTTCTCCTTTGTTTTCCCTTTTTCGGAACGAATAAAAAGGCGAGGGTACATGAAAGAGGGGAAAGAATAAGGGGAAAAGGAAGGCAAAGAAACATTGTGTTCCCTTGAACCAAAGAGGAAAATAGGTAAGAAAAAACAAAAATTAAAAGTACATAAATCGGAGAATTGGGAATCGAACCCAAACGTTCTTCAACCCAAATGAAGCGCCCGGCCATTAGGCTTTCCTCCGGATACTTTATATATTTTATCTAGTTTTTAGTCCTTGTCACCGTGTTTCCTTTTTTCGTATTTAGCACCTGTCTCCAATGAACTACCTCAGTCTACTCGGTAAGAAGTTGCTTGTTCAAGGTAAGAACAAGGAATAAAATATTGGTAAGACAGGTGGACAGATAATACAAAATTGTGAGAAATTGGAAAGAGAATAGAGACATAGGAAGGAAAGAAGAATGGGGGGAACAATGTGGTATCATCAAGTCTAGCGACTCATTAGTATCACTCAGCTGACGCCTTGCAGCGCTTACACATGTGACCTATCAAGGACGTGGTCTACATCCTGTCGCTTGCTAGCTTCTAAAGAACAGCTTCGATCTTATATGCTTTCAGATCTTATCCTTAACACATGTAGCTACTCTGCGATACCATTAACGTTCTTTGCAAAACGCAACAAATAGCAGATACACCAGAGATGTGCACCTGATGGTCCTTTCGTACTAACCAGATGTTCTTTGTATTCTATATGTCCCACCAGAAGATAGGGACCATACTGACTCACGTCGTATTGACATTATGTTAAATCAAATGAGCTTTAATCGACTCACTTGACCGACCGGGGAATTTAACCCTAGTCCAATGATTTACACCATTGATCAGACTATTTCATCACCTTATTTATTAAACAAGGTGCCGGATGCTCGTGTCGTGTTTATTGTTGGCATAACTCACACATTAGTCGTTGAACGTTCTCACTACTTTAATGAAGATCATTAATGCCGTAGTGAGCTCCGCTGCAGATTGGGTCCATTAACTGAACCGTTCCTGCAATTCTTCCGGTTTGCTTATTACTTTAGGTAATAAGGGGCTCTTTAAAAAAAGGGATTAGTTATTTACCAATTCGATACATCATTGATTCGTGCATATGAGGAAGTACTAGTTCTTGAAACTTTCCAATTTCTTTAGCTCCGATAGCTAAAATGTATTGTTGTTTACGGTCATGCCGCACTGTAACATTAATACCATACTTAGAAGTAATAGCATTAGCTAGACGCTTAACGTCATCATGAGTGAATCTATTAGTGTAAATACGAATAGTTTGAGAGTTTGAATAGTAATTTCCATCTCCCATAACTAAATGTGCCAATACAATGGGTGAAAGTAAGTCAATAATATTAATAGGAACAATCTTCACAAACTTACCCGTTTCAGGATCAAGTTTATAGAATAGCTCCCGGTAATAATTGAATACTGGTAAAGCAATGGTCTTCAACCGGAATGATGTATGGATTTTATCCCCATCTTTAGTAGCAGCTACCAAGATTGGCGTCACAGAAGTTTTGTCCCCAGCTACGCTGGGGAAGAAATCTTTCAACAATTCTTCAATGAACAAGGCGAATTTAAATCGTTCTCGTCCAAATGAGAACTCTAAGCGCGAATTGCTTGTGAGACTCTTACTTGTACGGAAACAACCTGCATCACCTAACAACATTCCAATAACAGCTTCATGTAGAGCTACAGGTAAACTAGTCATTTTTCGTAATTCACGTGCAGCTAAACTTGGTCCTGTATATTTGAACCGAACAAATCATTTGATGATAGTGCTTGACATTGCATTGACACAATTAAATCGTGTTGTAGTCATATTATAGAAATTTAGAATAGGTATTATTCTAGGCCATAATAGCAATAAACTATTAATGACTGTGTTTAAGATGCGATTAAGATGTAAACTTAACTTAGCATTGAGTGATTTCAATGTTGCACCGAAGTTACGATATTATCGTCCTTATGTTAACACAAATTAGTATAAGAATCTAACAAGACATCTATTTAGTACTAACCCCTATTTTGTTTATTATCGTGAGAAATAGGAACCCAACTCACGTACCACTTTAATCGACGAACAGTCGAACCCTTCCCAGCTTGTACACCAGGAGGATGTGATGAGTCGACATCGAGGTGCCAAACAGCGCTTACGATATGAACTCTTTCGCGCTATTAGCCTGTTATCCCTAGCGTAACTTATCCGTTGAACGATAGCTATACCATAATATACTATCGGTTCACTATGCCCTACTTACGTACCTGATTGACCTGTCAGTCTCTCAGTTTAGCACACTTTTGCCATTATGCTGTTTTTGATCTTACATGATCACTTAGTCCCCGTCTAAGCTATGTGTACCTATTGGACCCCTCCGATGCTTTCTTGGAGGGTACCGTCCCAGTAAAACTACCCATCAGACACGTTCCTTTGCGCCCAGTCCCCATATTTTAGCACGTCTCCCCCTGTGAGGGGGGAGAAGCAGGAACTAAATGAGGAAGTAAAGGGCGACAATTACAAGTTAGTGCATCTAAGATTTGTTGAGGTCTCTCACTTACGTCTGAGTAAACCCAAACTACCTCATACCTGTGACAAATGTTAGATTGACACAATATCTGACTATAGTAAAGTTGCATAGGGTCTTCCCGTCTACCTGGTGGTAAACCGCATCTGCACGGCTAGTTCAATTTCACCGGACTCAAATTTAAGACAGTGGGAGCATCGCTGTTCCTTTCATGCAGGACCGTAATTAGCGGCCAAGGAATTTCGCTACCTTAGGATCCTTATAGTTAAGACCGTCGTTTATCTCGTCTTCAAGTTTCAAAGCCATACTAGAAAATACAGCTTTAATCACTATATCACGAGACACCGGACAGGAATCACAACCTATACGACCACTGTTAGTGTTAGCAGGCTGCTGTGTTTTAGGTAAACAGTCGCACTCCCCGATTCTGTGCCACCCAGCTATAAGCAAGTTATAGAGGGCATCTCTTCTTGTCGAACGTACGAGATCATTTTGCCGAGTTCCTTAAATTTGATTATTCCGTCACCTTAGTATACTCTACCCGAGAACCTGTGTCGGTTTAAGGTACGGTAGCTAGATTGCATTTTTTCCTGGATAGATGGTAATACCACCTATCGTTTTGCAATATAATCATCGAGATGTCGCATTGGCTAATCCCTTAGATACCGCCAAACCATTTGTACATCCTTCGTTCTCCCCCACCGTAGGTGGGGGGGAACAAAGGCGCATAAACGGAATGATAACCTGAGGAAGTCTAACTTGCCCTCAGAAACCTTTCTCTTTCGGTGTGAATGATTTAACATTCATTTATGCTACTCATGCCAGCATCCTCACTCCAGTTACCTCCAAACAATAAAATACTGCTCTTCATAAGTACTGGACGCTCTGCTACTTATTAAATCCAACTCCAGCTCATAATTATAAAAAGCAAAAGTTGAGTTTATACAATGGTATTAGTGTATTGATTAAGACCCGGTATATCTTCGGCGCATGCAACCTAGACCACTGAGCTGTTACGCTTTCTTTAAATGATGGACGCTTCCAATCCCACATCATGGCTGTATCAGGTCACACACTTCCTTAATTTCACTTGTCAATATCTTAGGGACTTTAACTCATTGTTTGGGCTGTTTCCCTCTCGTCATAAGACCTTATCACCCTACGACTCACTGCCAATGAAGACTTATAATCATTCCGAGGTTAACTGACCTAGATAGGGCTTTCACACCCCCCTAGTCGGCCTTATCTAGAATAGAAAAGGCATGTCAATCAGTGCTGTACCTACTATAAGTTTTATATATTGACGCTGCACTGCAATGCATTTCGCAGAGAACCAGCTATCACGCCGTTAGATTAGCATTTCACTCCTAACCACAGATCATCAGAGCACTATGCAACGTACATCTGTTCGGACCTATAATCCTGCCCATGGCTAGATCACGGCGTTTCGGGTCTAATGATGCAGACTTATCCCATTCTACACAAATAAAATAGTCGCTTTCGCTTGGATTTATTAATCTTGCCTACACCATTAAGTTGCTGACCCATTATGCAAAAGGTACGACATTATAACTTAATACTTTGTCTGCTTATAGGATTGCTAGTTCAGGCTCTATTTCACCAGTCATCGACTTGCTTATCACCTTTCCTTCACAGTACTCTTCACTATCGCTAAACATATCATACTTAGCCTTGGAGGATGGTACCCCCATATTCGAGCAGGTTTAATGCCGCTCTACTCACTTAAATAATGAATTTAAGCTAGATGTAATTAGTAGTAAAACCCACAGGACTATTACCTTCTATGGTAGTACCCATTCCAGAGTATTAGGTTCACTAACTCAATTACTAGGCTATCCTGCGTTCGCTCGCCGCTACTAACAGGGTCTCGGTTGATTTCCTTTCCTAGACTTACTACGATGTTTCGGTTCAGTCCGTAATATTAATCATCATCATTGGCGTAATACCAATTAAGATTTATGGTTTCCCTTAAGATCGCACTAGTCATAAAATACTAATGCCTTTAGTGTTTCCACTTCTTTTCTGATATGTTTGCTAGGCATCCCTAACAATCCCTTTAGTCACTTGATGATATATTCCACATTGTTATCGATTCTTATTATTGACACTTGTACTTAAACTGGTATATCTCTTATATATAAATATTAGAACAAGTTATTGTCAGGCTGTTTTATATTTACTAGTATACAACCTATATACCTTAATTAATATATGTTTCTTATAAACGTAACAATGTAATGTTATACTAGGAATCGAATCTAGTCCCCCCTTTCTTATCTTTCCCGCTGATCCCCTTGTTCAAAAGAAAGAACAGGAGAAAACAAACATGAAAGGGGAAAAGAAAATGAATTTGCCAGGTTTCCCTAATTACAGTTTTACGACCCCATTCCCCTTCCCCAGCATAGCTGGGGACGGGAAAACAAAAGGGGGTTTTAAGTGTTATATTTTTCAGCAGCACGTTCCCGTACCACTCCTATATTTCGACTTAATCCAAATTGAGGAGGCCTACTAAAGAAACTACTTCTACTTTTAAACGACATTTTAGATCACACAATGCAGGGTTGCACTGTGAGTTAGTCTATAAGTCTTATTTAGACATTGTCAATTTTCATAGACCCAGCTCTTTCCAGATTTGACGAGTAATTAGTACATCCCGAGTGGTATTTTCACCGTGTCGCACTACTACACGATTACTCGCAATTCCTATTTCATGTAGCCGATTGCAGGCTACAATCCGTGTGAACTCATTTGGTGATTAGCTCAGCCTCACGGCGTTGCATCATATTGTTGAGTTCTTCGCAGCACAACGGCAGCCCTACACATAAGGGTCATGGGGACCTCTCTTAGCCCTACTCTATAGCTATATCAGCTATAAACTACTAAGTTTTTAATTAGTAGTAAGGATTGCGCATGTTAGCGGATTTAACCAAGCACTTGACAGCACATGCTGAAGAGGGTCATGTAGCACCTGTCATTGGCTTAAGCCAAGATTCAAGTGTAGGTAAGGTTATGCGCGGGTCATCGCATTAAGCGTCATGCTTCACTGCGGGTTCTCGGGACCGTCTAATCATTTGGTGTTCTGTCGTGTGACTGTACTTCCCAGGCGGAGTGCTTATTGCGTTTGCTAAGAGTCCTCCTTCTCTTGAACAAGGAGAGCTCTAGCACTCATCGTTTAGGGCGTAGACTACCAGAGTATCTAATTCTGTTTGCTCCCTACGCTTTCGTACCTTAGTGTCAATCTCTACCTAGTAACCTGCTTCCGCTATTGGTAGCCCTTCGAGTATCAAAGTATATCAGCACTACTCTCGAAATACTGGTTACTCCTATTGGATTCTAGCTTTCCTTATTCCTCATCTGTCCCCAGCTACGCTGGGGAAGGAAAGATGAAAAAGAGAAAATGCAACCTACGTACCCTTTACGCCTATTCACAACGAACAATGCTTGCCGCACCGGTGTAACCGCAACTGCTGGCACCGGGGTTGGTCGCGACTATTAGTAAAACTGGTCACTATCCTGCTTTACTATATCTATTGAGCCTAAACTCAGACCTGAAAATCAGGCTTTAGATTCTGGTTTGCACGTTCAATCTTACGATCATTGACGATGATTCTCCACTGCTGCCTCTAAAATTAGAGTGTGGGACTTTTCATTCTCCACTGCGGGTGTTGAGACTTTCATCCTTCACCTTCACGTCATAGCCTTGGTAAGCCATTACCTTACCAACTAGCTGCTGTGAATTAAGAGCATCAATAGGCAAATACGATTTATCCTAAAGGTAGCTTCCTAATTATACTCGCCCGTACGCCACAGTCATATAAATAACTGAAAACTTGCATGTGTCAAACAACCAGATAGCATTCGTTCGGGGCCATGATTAAGCCCTTAATTAGTTTGTAATTGATTTCTCAATTAGATTATATCTTCTCCCTTCCTCTCTCGTTCTTGAACAAACGAAGAAGTAGTATCAGATTTACATGTTCCTATTACTAAGTATGTTTACAATATAGCGTAAGTTTCTTATATAAAGCAAGAACTAAATAAAATTAGAATATTTTACAAAGATAAAGGCGATTATAACCTTATTACCCTTTGTCCCCTAGTTCCCTTTGTTCCCTTCACGAAAGAAAGAAAGAAAAAGAATGAAATTGCTTCCCCTTCCCCAGCATAGCTGGGGACGGGGGACCAAAAGGTGGAGCAGCTGAAGAGATAAATAGATAATAACCGTACTAAGTGGTCAACCTATTTATATTAAAATACTGGTTTATTTTGATCTGGGTTACTAGCCCTCTCTAGGAATTGAACCTAGATATACATATTAGGAGTATGTTATTCTACCATTGAACTAAGAAGACGCTTATCATATGGCTTCCCTTCCCGGGACAGCGTTCTTTCCCCGCCTTTTTCACCAAGAAGAAGGGGGGAACAAGGGTAAAAGGAGAACATGAAAGCAAGAGAGGACGGAAGAAATCTAATCAAATAGGACTGTCTTTAAGTAACGCCCCTCCCTAAAACTTACGTGAAAAAGATTTGAATATAAAGGTAGGGCTATAATTACAACAAATCAATTTTTCACTTAAATTAAGAAGGTTTCTGCCATCTATTAATTATGGCCTTTTAAATCTTGCTTCTTTTTTCACAAAAGGGGATTATATATAAATATTAGGCTTCAATTGTGGTTCGATTAATTGAAGAACGGTGATCAGTGAACTTAAGCGCTCCTTTACCGAACTCGTATACGAACCCAATAGTTAATAATACTAAGAAGATCATTGCTACCCAGAAACCGTATACTGATACTTGGTATAAAGTTACGGCTAAAGGATATAGAACTGCGATCTCAAGATCAAAAATTAAGAATAGGATTCCAACAAGGTAGTATTGGATGGCGAAAGGTGCTCGAACTTGACCGTAAATAGGGTTAAACCCACACTCGTAAGGAGTAACTTTCTCTGTATCTGGTCGGTGAACAGCTAATAGCACATTTAATGCTAATAGAATTGCAACAAGGATAGGTACAAAGATAAATAATACAACCATTGTCATTAGTAACCATAGATAGACATTGCCATTAACTGAGTGCTGTTTAAGATTAATGAAGGTTGTAGTACAAATAGTACAATGGCTGCTGTTAGAACAGCAATTAGGTAGCTATGTGTACTTGTCAAGTTTAAAGCTCCAGAAACGTTTGAGGCTTCTCGTGGATCGTTGTCACTTGAATCAAAGTAAAGTACTCGAACTACTCGTAAGTAGTAAGCAGCACTAATCACACTAGTAATAATTCCAACTAATGAGATAAAGTAGTATCCGTTGTGGATAGCTGTGTATAATACTGCATATTTAGCAAAGAATCCCATTAATGGAGGGATACCAGCCATAGAGAATAGACAGATAATCATACTTAAGGCAAGAATAGGGTTTTGTCGGAATTGTCCAGCTAATTGTGAAATAAACTGAACATCAGTGTTAGTACTTGATTTTGCTCCTGCGGCCCCCAACATAGTTGGGGGTGTAGGTGAATAGATCAAGTAACCAAATGCTAATAAGATTAAGAATCCATTTAGACTTGTTACACTGTATTGGATTAAGTAGAATAAGAACGCATCGATTGACTCTTGTCCGCTAACAGCTAGTGCTAGTAACATGAACCCAACGTGTGAAATTGTACTGTAAGCTAATAGACGTTTAATTCGGAATTGAGCTAATCCTACAACAGTACCGATGATTAATGATAGTAATGAACAAACTAGTAATAAAGCTTGCCATACGTTCACTGTTACATCACCAAATGTTAGTCCTAAACCTTCAGTTACACATGGTGCAACACATGAGTTTAGTGTTAATAATAATACAAAAATAGAAATTTTAGGCATTACAGCAAGCCATGTTGTCACAATTGTAGGTACTCCGTCATATACGTCAGGAGCCCAGTTGTGGAATGGAGCTGAAGCAATTTTGAATAAGAATCCAACAGTCATAATTACAAGACCTAGAACCACTCCTTGTGTAATACTATCAGCTTGTTCAACAGATACTGATAATAAGCTACTGATAGCATCAAGGTTAGTTAGACCTGTGTATCCGTAAATTAAACTTGAACCTAGAAGAATTAAAGCTGAAGATAATGCTCCAAGTAAGAAGTATTTAAGTCCGGCAGCTGTAGCAGACTCGTTATTCCGGTAAAGAGCGGCAAGAATGTAAACAGCGAAACTTTGTAACTCAATAGCTAAGTACAGTGATACAAGATCAGTACTAGATACTAAGAATGAGGCACCAATTGTAGTGAATACAATAATCATAGGGTATTCTGCAATTGTAGGTCGTGCTGAATCAGCTTTTTCCTCTAAAGTTAACGCAGAGTCTACACTAGAGCTAGCCGTGTTAGCTGATGCTCAAGGTAGAAGAATTAGTCCTCCGACAGCGAAGATAAAGCACTCGATTGCCATTGAAACTGTGCTAACATGGAATAGTCCACTGTAAAGACTTACTCCTGAACCTAAAGTTGCAACGTAGTAAGCGTTAAACGATAAGGCTGCAGCGAAGAAGAATGTTACAGAAGTCGCACGTGTTAGCTGTACGGGCGAAATAGCGCCCTTGTTACCAGGACGAGAAGAAGAAAGCGGTACCGCAATTAATAAAGATAATAGTGTAATAACTAGCATTGTTTTTTGATGAAGAATTACCAAATCTACAGAACTGAAAATATTACACTTATTTGCTCACCTAATTACCCTATGCCCGTTCTCCTCGTCTTCCCTTTCTTCAACAGGTCAAAAGAACAAAAAGAAAAAGAGCGGACTAGGTAGAAAAGGGGGGGGGGTGAAAAGACAAACACTGATTTTATACGCAAGATCGGGATCGAACCGATGAGAACTCATTGGAAGTGAGCTATGTTACCACTACATCACATGCGCTATTTAAAGTGAATTTCTACTAGCATTCCCTATCCCTTTTCTTCCTTGTTTCCTTTATATTAATCTTACTATTGCATATTCCTTCCACTCCTTTTACTAGTATTCTCCTTCTTTTTTTTAATCGCTGAAAGCTAAAGAAGATAACAGGGGAAAGAAGGTGAGGAAGTTTGATTTTCTGAATACTTTTATAAACTGATTACGCAAGAATATATATTATAGATATTATCACTTACACCGCGAAGGACTCGAACCTCCATCATCTTATCCGAAGTAAGGTAGTCTACCAATTAACCTAGCAGTGCAAAACGGTTATATGTATTCATTACTATATTCTAATTTATTGTTTATCTTCTGCCTTTTATATAATTTTACCCTGTTCTGCTTTCTTTGACTTCCTTCCTGGGACAGGGGCCAGGGATGATAACGGAAAATTAAGGAACAAGAAAGGGCTGGAGAGGATAAATTTTTAAAGTTTTTGCTCGCACATAAATAGATTTATCCTGTTTAGGGTTCTTCTTTCTTGCGTACTCAACGCTACAAAGTGCAAACTGTTGTTCTTGAACCAGAAAGTTAATTAACGTGTTTAGTATATACTTTCCTTTTATTAAGATTCTACTAATTAATAGATTAATCGTAATAAAAGAGATTTACAAATTAGTTATTATTAATGTTATTCTCTTATATATATCAAATTATCCATAAGAACACTTACTTGTTTTACATATTATCCTATGTATTACCTTGTATCACTTTCCTGCTTTATTCTTCCGTTATTTCTCACCTTGTTTTTCCTCTCTCCTTCTTCACCTTATTTTCTCCTTTGTCGTGACCTTCGTTCTCATTTTGTTCCCTTTTCTTTAAAAAGAATAGAAAGGGACAAACAGGAGGGAAGGGTGAATCACAGAGGCGGAGAACAAAAGTGAAGACAGAAAGAAAAGCTACTACGTATACTAGAGTTGTTTATCTGCATAATTTAGGTTAGGGTTATAATCTCTAGTCTTCTCTTTATCATATTTCTTGTGCCAAGTACCATGTTCTGCATGTTTACCTTTCCCCCGTACTTATCTCTTTTATCTCGTTCCCTCTCCCCTGAAAGAAAGAGAAAGAACGAAGAGGGAAGAGGGGTGAGGGAGACGCCCTTCCCTTCCCCGTCCATGGAAGGGACAATGGGGACGAAGGACTGGGAAACATAGTTAAACTATTGAGCGTATAAACAATTTAAAATATGGCTATCTTTACAAGCTTATTATCATTTGTATTACCAGTGC
>NW_027481688.1:0-20331 GCF_050403365.1 Sporobolomyces koalae
AGGCTACGGACTCGAGCTGCCTTTAAAATGCTCGAACCGGATCATTTCTCGGTTCGATTCGTTCCGAGACATGAAAGAGCGTCGAGCACAATGGTACACCAGACAAAGCGCGCTCGCGGAACACGAGAGGGGGCACAAAGGCTCGCGCCAGCGATGCAGCGGACAAAGGGGAATTTTGCGAGCGCGCCACGCTGCGAGCTGTTCGTTCGCTCGGCATTCGAGCTGGACAGTCGTGTATTCTGAAGTCAGAGTGCATAGTTGGGTACCCATGGCTCAGCTTCATACCGATTACGAAACGCAGCTCGGACCCTCTCCGATCTATCGCATCTCGTAGAGTCAAGCGTCCGACCCGTGCAGGTCTCACTTCGCGGATCTCTCCGACGCAAGATTTTACGACGCATAGCAAGGGGTCGATTGTGGTCCCATCCTTATCGAATTGCCCCTGCGATGCAGACGCGGCTGACAGAGTCCCTCGAAAAGAGGCTGACTAACGTGTAAGGGGACAGTCAATCTTTGGCTTCGCGTCTTGAGTACAAAGGCCTACTAGCTGCACCCTTCGATTAGCTGGTCCCTGTATCGTACCAATGACTTGACAGCATCTCGCATCTGCGGTTCCGTGCTGCAGCTCATAGCTCCGCCACCGTGACCTGAAGTGGGACGACTGGGTATGCAGCAGCACGTGTGGCTGCTGAATTGTACGACGGGAACCGCCGCTCACATATTAGGCAGGATCTAGAATTACTTATTGGCTTTTTGTGTCGATTCGGCACGGTTCCGGCCGTGACGGTGGTCCTGCTTGAAAATTGCGGGAACTTGGCGATAATTGATTAAGGGCTCTGAACTTCTGAAGCTACAGCGACCCTAATACCAAGCCATTGATTATCGCTTGATCGCAGTCGCAGAGCTCGAATCGGGGGCCGGGAATGCAAAATCGCAATTGTGCGATGGGAAGGCACTGTGCTACATAGACTCGACGCTCTCAAGAGGCGCTAACAGCCAAATCTGAGAGCACGAGTGGCAAGCGGGGAGAAAGGATCCGAGAGGCTCGGGAGCGTCCGAGTCTTCGGCGAGCGAGGTCTCTCGCTATTACTGACTCGCCACATTGTCGCTCGCCACCGCGACAGTAGTCAATTTCCACCCGCCCGTCAATCCATCCCCAGCTACATACTCGCGGTGATTTGCGTAACTTTGGGACGAGGTCATAAGATGAGCAACAAGGTTCTGCTAATATGACTGATGTTATGATGGCGACAAAGACACTCTGTGCCGAGGGTCATCCGAGCTGCTGTGAATGTGATTCCGGGGAAAGTTTCGGAACAGCAAGAAGCATCGGAGCGAGTCAATCTCAGCCCACAGCGTGATCTAGTAGCTCACGGCCGGCGGATCATGAACGTACGGTGAAGCCAGACTAATCTCGTGCGCCGGGCCCGCCAGCGCGGTTTAGCTGTGACTCTAGAGTCACTGCCGTAATATGCCCCAGGAAATTGCAAGACTTTCAAAAGAAAGACGCGCGATTCGGTAGAGGCTGAGACGCGTTCGACCCAAAGTGCCGCCGCGCGCGTGAGTGCCGAGACGAGTCCCGGCTCACAGCTCTCCCTCACTGCATACTGTTCCTCAGCAACGCACAGCAGGATGAGTCGGTCTCTCGGTTCATCTGGCGGCTGGGCGAGCACCCTTGGGGGCGCCGAGACTGGCTCCGATTTGATGCCGTCTCGCCCGGCTCCTCCCATCCCTGACACCGCCTCATCGCCTTCAATCATGTCGTCTCCCGCGAACGCGCGTCCGCTGCTCCCGACTTCGAACAGCCAGTCGGCGGCGTTCTCTACTGCGGGATCAACCTCTCGCAGCGCTCATACCATCGTCAGGCGCGGTTGGGTCACTGTCAAGGAGGACGGCCTCCGCGCGTGGATCTGGTCCAAGCGATGGCTCATCCTGCGCGAACAGTCGCTCAGCTTCTACAAGAGCGAGGTGAGCATGCTCGCTCGACGCGATGGTGGCTGCCCTCTGGTAGCATCCTCACGCTCCTCCTGATCGCTCACCACGCCCGCATCTCCCTTGAATGGCCAGACAAACACGACTGCCGCCTCGATAGTGATCCAGCTGCAGGACCTCTCGTCAGTCACGCGGGAAGACCTCAAGCCGTTCTGCATCGCCCTCGTCACTCCCGCTCGCACCTTCTATCTCGCACTGAAGTCCGACGAGGAGCTGTACAGTTGGATGGATGAGATCTACGCTCGATCGCCCCTGATGGGCGTTTCGAGCCCCACCAACTTTGTCCATCAAGTTCACGTCGGCTTTGACCCTGTTAGCGGCGCCTTCACTGGCCTGCCCGAACAGTGGACCCGGCTCTTGACCAGCAGTGCCATCACGAAAGAAGACTATGCAAAGAATCCTCAAGCGGTCCTTGACGTCCTCGAGTTCTACACCGACATTCAGAAGCGCGAGAGGGACGACTTCGGCATGGGAACGACGGGCATGGGCATGACCGAAGTTGCAGCGGGATTGACTGTAGGCTCTGGCAGCAAAGTATCCGCTCCAGCCAGATTCGGAGCCGGCACTGGACTAGCTGGCAGAGCGGACAACGCGTCTAATTATCCGCCGACTTCTGCGGGCCACCCTCAACCGTCACCTCGGCAGGTCATGCCCCAACTCCAAGCTCAGGCCCGGAATCTCGTACCCGACTCAACTCCTGTACTTCCGCCGCGCCTCGCGCCTGCGACATCCCCTTCCAGCTCTGGCCTCGTTTCCCCAATCCATTCCTCCGCCGTGAGCGCTCCTCCTCACCGCCCCGCTCCGAATCGTCCACATCTGGTGCCCGGCCGGGCCGCACCTCCTGCCCCTTTCTCGACGCCTTCCCATCGCGACGGGCCGTCCGCCCCGACTGGGTTAAAACCTTTGCTGACGAGCTCGGCGTCGCGCTCCAACCTTACCCCTGTTTCTCCGGCTCCTACGCGGCCAAATGCCAACGAACGCCAGCTTGCACCTGCTCCAGCAGGCCAGCCGAGCCTGACGACCTCGAACAGTCGAGCTGGTCCTGCAGCCCCACCCCCCGGGCCTGCTGTCTCGAAACCGCTCGTTGCGAACCCTCAGAACAAGCAGCTTCAAACGGTCAAGCAGGCAGGAGAGGGAGAGCGTCGAATCTCATCCATGTCGGAAGCTCAGATCATGGCCAAGCTACGGTCGGTTTGTTCGCGCGACGATCCGAACCTGCTCTACTCGAAGATCAAAAAGGTCGGTCAAGGCGCATCTGGGTCGGTCTTTGTCGCCAAGGTTCTCGCAGCGGGAACCAAAGTCGCAATCAAACAGATGGACCTCAGTCACCAGCCTCGCAAAGAGCTCATCGTGAACGAGATCCTCGTGATGAAAGAGTCTCAACATCCCAATATCGTCAACTTCCTCGACTCTTTCCTCGTCAATGGTGCCGAGTTGTGGGTCGTGATGGAGTTCATGGAAGGCGGCGCCTTGACCGACATTATCGACAGCAACACGCTTGAAGAAGAGCAGATCTCGAGCATTTGCAACGAGGTAGGACATCCGCCCAATCTTTCCCCATTCGCGCGCGAAACCCGTTTCAATCATCAGGCTGACGTGAAAGCTGCTCCCTTCCTCCTTGCGCGTCCCCCCTACTTTCCCCGTCCTGTATGAACAGACCTGCAAAGGACTGCAACATCTCCATACCCAGAGTATCATTCACCGAGACATCAAGAGCGACAACGTGCTGTTGGACGCTGCAGGTCACGTCAAGATCAGTAGGTAGCAGCCAGCATAGCTAGCGCAACGCGTGGGCTTGAGCTGATCGCGATCTGCCCTTTGGACCCGCAGCCGACTTCGGCTTCTGCGCCAAGCTCACTGATCAGAAGTCGAAACGTGCGACGATGGTGGGAACGCCCTATTGGATGGCGCCGGAGGTCGTCAAGCAGAAGGAGTATGGTGCCAAAGTCGACATCTGGTCTCTCGGAATCATGGCGATCGAGATGATCGAAAACGAACCACCCTATCTTGATGAAGAACCACTCAAGGCGCTCTATCTTATCGCGACGAATGGCACGCCAACCCTCAAGAAGCCGGAGCGGCTAAGTAAGGAGTTGAAGAACTTTCTCGCGGTGTGCCTCTGCGTCGACGTCAAGTCACGCGCGACAGCCGATGAGCTTCTACAGGTGCGTCTCACATGTGTTTTGTTGCCGCGAATGATCAGCAGGCGCTGACGTTCGCCTGGCTCGCGGAACGGACCACTCGCAGCACGAGTTCCTTAAGAAAGCGTGCCCGCTGTCCGGGCTTGCGCCTCTCCTTCGTTTTCGTAGCACACAGCGGTGAGCTGCACTGGAATCAATCATGCTCGAGGGTATCGATGTGTGCGAGTTGCGCAAAGTGAAGTCTACAGGCCACAAAAAGAAGAACGAACGAACCAAACCATCGTTGCTGCTCACTGAGTCGCTCTCCGCACCATCTGCAGACACAGACACACAGCGGGGAGTCATCAGTAGTTTGTCGGGGTAGAGCCACGTGCATGTCTGGAAGGAGCGTACCTCTCGGGCCCACTTGGTCACCTTCTTGGTCTCCGAACCTCCCAACTTGGTCCTTCCCGCTTTGAGGATCTCGGCCACCCAGGGCGAGCTCAAAGGTTCTCTGAGCTGTCCGTTCGGGAACGCCTCGGCTAGATCACCGATGACTCCGATCGCAGAACGTAGGATGGTTTCGGTCCGGTCTTGGTCCGTTAGAGCAAGGTGCAGGAAGCCGAAAACGCCGCCGATGTAGGGCAGGAGCACATCCGCCTTGCCTCCAGTCTTGAAGCCACTGACGATACTCGTGTATGCTTCGAGAATTCCTTCTCGCAGGCCGTTGATGTAGTCAACAAGGTCGAAATTGCTCTGCGATATCCAGCAGTTCGCGGTTAGACAAACCATGCCCGCCAAGCCAATGGCAAGAGAAACTTATAGGAATTCGCGGAACGGGTGCGACTTACGGGATCGGCTCGCATGGCGCCCGCCTGCTGCAGGACGTTCATGGTGGTCTCCAGGAATGGCTCGAACGCCGGGCCTACTGCAAGCGCAACGTCACCGAAACAGCTGAGAATTGGAGGCTTGACGCTGCGGTGGAGGACAGGGCTCTGTAGGGCGCTAAGGAGGACTTCCATAAAGCCCTGGCAGTAGGCGATGCTTTGAGGTCCAAGCGCCCGGCAGATGTCTCCAACAAGGCCGACCGCGATCGAAGACAGCTGGTACTCTTCGTGCGACTCGAGGGCATTCACAAGATAGGGTAGGAAAGGCGTGAGGTAAGGGTGGAACCCAGCCTCGAGGGCAGAAGTCATGGCGCCGACGGCCAAGAAGGCATCTTCGAGAACTGGCGATTGCTTGCCAGCGGTGCTGACGAGGCGCAGGAGAAGAGACATGATGCGGTCGGCCAAAGGCTGAATTTCCGAGCCAAGTCGACGAATAGTGCTCTGCAAGATCACACGATTCATGAGCAACGATCCGAATACTCGTCTCCAATCTGACTCACAGTAATGAGGCTGCAGATGTTGACTTGCAGCTCGTTGTAGTTGTTGCGATCATCGGCACCAACGAGTTGGGGCTAGTGCACAAGACGCGGTACAAGTAGTCGATCAGCCCGACTGGGAAGAGATGGCTAGGAAGGCAGGCTCACTCACCTGCATACCGAGAAGGGCTTCGGATCGGTCGAGAACGGACATGACGAGCTTTGAGATAGTCGGGAGACAATCAGACGGGGCGTGCGTGACGAGAGCCGAGAGAGCCTCGTAGGCAGAAGTACGCGAATTCGATTCGTTCGAGGCCCTAAGGATCAAGAACCGTTAACGTGAGGTCATGCGAGTCCCGTGAGAGGAGGAGCCCGAGCCTACTTCTCAGCGAGGCGTAGAAGGGCCGAGACGACTGGATCGTAGAACGGGCTCAAGGCGCAGGTGTCTGCACCAGAGTCTCCCAGTTGCTCGGCAAGGTTCATGATGGTCCAGCAGCAGTTGCTGACGATGCGAGGCGACTCGTCGAGACTGCCGACGAGCGAGCTAACAAGCGGTGGGAGGTGAACATCGACCTTGATCGTCTTGACAAGAACGTCCGACACTCGTCCGAGCGTCCAGGCAGTCGTGTCGCGTACTTGCAAGGAAGGGTCGCGCAGCATCTCGATCAAAGTCGGGAGTGCTTGCGCCACGAGCGGGGCGAGGATCTTTTCCTCGGGTCCATCGAGAATCGAGCCGAACGCCATGACGGCCGCCTCGCGATATCGCCAGTCGGGGTTCTTGATGTTGGATTCGACGAAAGGGATAATGGGGCCGACGATGCCGTCTCCGACGCATTGGGCGAGGAGAGCGAGACACGTGCCGCCAGCCATCGAGACGTTCCACTCGTCATCGGTCGCGTCCTCGTCTTGCTTCGTGAGGAGCAGCAGGAGGACCGGGAGAATCTCGGGTAGAGCGACGCGCGCAAAGTGCGAAGATTCCCGTTCGGGCGCCTCGCTGTATTCGGCCGCCTCCTCAGCTTCGAGCGCGAGCTCGATCTCTTCGTCGCAGACAGTCGACCAGAACTCGACGGCTTGAAGCGCGACGTTCTCGTCGGCATGCTTCATGCCGAGCACGGTGAGCTGTCGATTGGGTTGGCAGATTGGTCAGCTTCCGCCGGGTGCATGGGTGCAGGAGACGGGCACAGCGTGAGACACTTACACCGAACAAGGCGCGTTCCATGTAGAACTTCATGAAGTCGTAGTACAGGTGCATGATCTTGACGAGGCAAGCAAACGCCGACACTTGGACGTCCGAAGAGGGGGATTGCGTCGCTTCGCAGACGACCTGCATGATGTAGTTGCGCTCGCCCTGTGGACCGGACGACAGGGGGAATCAGGCTGGGTCTCGGCGCGGCGAGCAAGAAGCGAAGGAGGACTGGGGACGCACTTCGCGGCCAAAGTTCTCGCGTACGAACTCGAGCGAGTTGTAGAGCGCATTGATCGCGGCGAGCTGCACGTCGGGGCTGCAAGAACGATCGTATTAGCGCGTCAGGTGCCGTTGGGTTCCGGGCGAGACCGTGCGCACCTGGTCTCCTCCTTGCGGGCGCCTTGGACGACGGCGGTCAGGATCTCGTTCGACTGCGCGGCGAGGACTTCGGGTTTGATGCCCTCGCAGATGTAGCCGATGGTCTGGAGGGTTGCCTGGCGCAGGTTGGGGTTGTCGCCGCGGCTGGCGAGGTCGAGCAGCTGGGCGATCAGGTTGTTCCACAGGCCGGCGGGGAGCTCGATCGCGGCGATCGCGGCGATGACCTGGCCGGACACGTTGCGCGCGCCTCGGTCTGCAGCGTCGAGGGTGGCGAGGGCGTCGTGCTTGAGTTTGTCGCGCGTCGCGGGGTCGAGGGCGGTCCAGCGAGCGGCGTACTCGTCCTGGCGCGCGCTCTCTCGCGCCGAGAGCGCGTTCTTGATCGCGAGTCCGGCAGCGTTGCGGATGTGCGACGGCGACTGCGGGTCCGCGAGCGCGTGCGAGAGCGCGAGGAGGTACTGAGACGGGTTCGAAGCGAGCAATTGGGTCAGCTGCTCAGTCGCGGCTTGGCGCTCTTGCTGGTTCGGCGAGAGTGTCGCCGACAATACTGCGTTCGCGTCCATCTTGCACGGCGAACAGCACGGGCAGCAGGAGCGGTGGAGACGGGGAAGCAAGGGACAAGCCGCAAAGAATCCACGGCAATCAATACTTATGATTGAATATCAATATCAATATCAATATCAATATCGATTCCTCCAATTCGACACTACTTGAACATTCAACTACCCACGACAACCCTCGCAGCTCTCGCTCTCGCTCTCTAACCCGCGATCAGAATCACCTGCTACCGCAACGCCCCTCACCTTGAACGACATGAGCGCAGACACGCGAGTGAGTTGCACCTGACCCTTCTCTTCCTCGCGCGCGCACACCCTGCCCCGTACTCGGTCGGCTGATTCTAACGCATGTGCGGGAAACCTGCAGGGTCGAGGACGAGGACGAGGCGCCAGTCGAGGCGGAGGTGCGGGCGGACCTGGCCGCGGAGCCAAGTCGGATGACCGCCCCCGCCGCGAAGCGATTCTCGACCTGAGCAAATACGTCGACAAGAAGATCCGAGTCAAGTTCACCGGCGGGCGCGAAGGTTCGCACGAGTCTCCCCCGCGCTCTCGACCGGTGTCCGCACGATCCGAACTTGCCCACTGAAGTCACTCGCATGCGTGCAGTGGTCGGGACCCTGAAAGGCTACGACCAGCTGCTGAATCTTGTCATGGACGACATTGAGGAAATTCTGAGAGGCAAGTCACCCCTAGACAGTCGTGCCGCGGTCGAGTCTGATCTCGAATCCTCGCTCCTTTCCGTTCGCAGATCCCGAAACCGGACTGCCCACTTCGCCCGAACAGACGAGGTCGCTCGGACTCGCAGTATTGCGAGGGACGAGCCTGATCGTGCTCAGCCCCGTCGATGGGTACGTCCATGTCTTGCCCGACTCCCTCTCTGTCACAACAGCTAAAAGTTCTCGCCTGTGCTGTAGCTCGGAAGAGATCGCAAATCCATTCGCCTCTTGATGACTTGGAATATAGCCTACGTCATTTCCACAAGCTGCAGTGTATAATCAAGATGTGAAACAACCAGCTACCCGGAACTAGACATGCTTTCTGACTATGGCCGCTTGTATCAAGGAGACTCTTTATACGCGTTCCGAGGCCTTGTACGATTATTGCAGTCGATTGTGCCAGGACGCGCAGTCTGATTTCCTGTACAGTATTATTGCACTATTTACGAGGACGCGCGCGCTTGTACCGAATCGTTCATCGGCTCGCCTTTCGCATAAAACATGTCACTGCTACTGGCTGTACTAGCCTACTGCGTCGCAGCATGTACAGCACTCGCTTCGGACAGAACGATTCTGGCCGCTGTCGACAGCGACTATGATCCGGCAATGTTCTCGTCATTCTGGCAGAATCTCCGTGGTGAGTGAGACGCAGCACTGTGCCGATGTGGCCTCGCTGAGCCAACGGCCCGCTTGTAGATACGGGCTATGAAGCCAAGGTGCAGTCCTTCGAAGCAGCCGCTGTGAGCCTGAAGCAAGGCGCCGGACGAGCCGAACACATCATCATCTTCAGCTCCGCGTCCAAGGGTGAGCAGCCAATCCCGTCGAGTCCTCAAGAGGAGCACGAGCGAAGCATACTGATGTGTGCCCTCGGATCTCAGGCGTGCCAGCCGAACTGGCCCCGCAGCGCCTCTCGACCCTCGTTGACGCTGGCACAAATATCCTCCTCGCTGTGCCGCCAACTTCTGCAGAGCTTTGGCGAGACTTCGCTCGCGAATTCGAAGTAGACTACGATGACCGCCTCGCCGAGGCGCACGATCATTTCGGTCCTATCAACGGATCTCACACGGCCCTTGTCCTTCCCCTCGATGAAGTTGCCTCGCCGTTCCTGTCTGCAACTGCCCGTGCAGGTCCGCCCGTCTTGTACCGAGGCGGTCTCCACACGAACGGACGCAGCCCTCTCCTGAACTCGATCCTGGTCGCACCGGCTACGGCTTATTCCGCGCAGCCCGACTCACCGGTCGAGAGTTTGCGGTCGTATGGACGACAATCGTCTCTTGTCAGCGCTTTCCAAGCTCGCAACAACGCCCGTGTCACCTTTGTCGGTTCCGTCGACCTCTTCACGGACGCTGCAGCCGAAACGCCAGTCCAGACCGCCCAAAGCGCGTAAGTTGCTGGACTTTGAGCGCCAACTTGACGCCTCTGATAGGCAGCGTGTCCTGCGCAATCTCGTTCGTGTCCAGGTACCCCCGTTCCGGCAATTCCGCGTTCACGCGTGACCTTGCTCAGTGGACCTTCGGCGCGCGCGGTCATCGGAGAGTGGTGTCGGTGCAACACGGCCTGGTCGGCAGCGATGTCTCAAATCCGCTCTCGTATCGTGTACGGGACAAGATGGTCAGTCGACCCTCCTTCGCACAGAGATGATGCCCCAGTCTGATTAGCATACGATGCCACACTGGGCGATCTGATACGTGCAGTATTTCACACTGGAAGTTGAAGCGCCCGAAGAAGACAGTCCGACCGACTTGCAACTCGGGTTCACAATGCTCGATCCGCACCTCCGCATCCCGCTCATCAGCACACGGCTCGCAAATGGCCACCAGCGATTTGAAGCGTCTCTCACAGTACCAGATCGGCACGGTGTATTCACTCTCCGGGTCGATCATAGGCGATCGGGATGGGACAACCTCGAGTCCGCAACGGTCGTATCGATCACCCCGCCTCGCCACGACGAATACGATCGGTTCATCCGCGGTGCGTTACCGTACTACGGGAGCGCCTTCAGCGTTTCTCTCGGGCTTGTGGTGTTCCTGTTCTTCTGGATTCTCAAGTGCTAGTATCATCAGGAACAAGCGTGATCATGTATATCGGATTTCGTGCCTGCTAAAAACCGTTTGCTACTCGGTCCAGCTCATGACAAGAGTACGCTTGCGAGCCTACAGGTGAGCCAATGCGCATCTGAATAAGCGATGGAAAGCTCGAGATGGAAAACGAGAGAGAGAGACCCACGGCCGAACGCGCAAAGATCAAGGACGAGAGGAGTACTGCTAGCACGACTACGACTTGCGTGTGATTGAAGGCATCGCTGAGGGTGTCGAAGGAACCCGAGGGACGTAGGATGGTGGCAAGCTGGCCGTCCAGACCGGCCAAGCTTAGAACCGCCTCTGATTCGCGAACGCCTGGTCTAGCGACGAGAGACCCCACGCCAGTGAGCTGTGGGTGCAAGGTCTTCGTCAAGGTGAATCCGGAGATCAGAAAATCGGGGTGGAACCTGCATTCGAGGCTCGCCCGATAACTCTCACGGTAGGGAGCGGTTCGAGCACGCTGAGCCGGGAAGTCTTCGATGTAGCGCTCGCAGACGTCATCACGGAAGGATTGATAGCTCGTCTCGGCAGCACTCCGAGCTGACCAAGGCTATCCGTTACTGCATGAATTGAAGGGTTCAGCCGTGTGATATCGAGCCAGAGTTACCCTGCTTGCCTTACTTAGACAATCACGGGCAGCGATACCAAGTTTGGTCCTCGTGAACCCTTCGATGCTGAGCGGATTCGGGGATGCGAAAGTCCGCACCTGCAGACCGACAGTGCTGTCGACGTTGGTGGAAGATGATGACTGAGTCTTCCGTCAGAGAACATCGAGAGAGTAGTATGAAGCGCTCACTCGGAATTTTTGGACCCAACGAGGAAAAGCGAGACGAGCAGATGTGTAGGCACATCAAAACTCGTTGACCTGTACGTGCAGACGACCCAGTCCTCCACCAGCGCGATTCTGACTGGTGCACTAGTGTCGGCCGTGTGCGGAAGTTCAATCCGGCCAACTTCGGACCCACTCTCCGCCGCGAGCAGATGCAGCGACAGCTTCGAAGAGGGATCCGAGACGACCGCCGCGAGCAGGTTTGCGTTGCGAAGTTTCATGATTGGTGCGCGGTCTAGGCCAACTCTGCCCGGTGACAGCATCGTGTCTTGGGCAAACCAGGTCGATACGTCAGCACTACGACCTCGTCACGCGTGACGTGGAGACATACCTGACGATTGCACCGCGAGCTGTAGCAGCCGTTCGCCTGGTGCGAGCGCATGTGTCCACAGCATACGCTCGCCCTAGAACCCCAAAAGACCCGATAAGCAGTTTTCGCCAGCGATAGGACCAGTAGAAATGTATTCGTACTAGGTCGCCGGGAAGCAGCATCGCTACTTGCAGATCAGAAGCTTGCAAAATTGCCTTTTTCGCATACGTTAATGGTCAGGTTGGTTGGCCGTGACTCAGATATTCTCGAGTTCGAATGAGCCGATACTTGAACGCACTGTCGAGGACTGCGATCCCTGCTCTGTAATTTCGGGTCCGATGCGCCAGGAAAACCTCGATCCGTTCCATGCTTGCAGACCGGATGCAGCGGAAGAGATCATGAAGGTGAAGTCCGGGAGGAGTTGATGGGTCTTTCGAGCCCGGAATGCAAACTGAGCCAAAAGAGCGTCAGCCCTCACGGTTTTTGAGATCGCTCTTGACCGAGAGATGAACCTGGAAGAGATCGCTTGATCTTGCGCTGGACAAGTCGACAGGGATGGTCTGGCCGCTCACGACAGGCGCACTTGCTGTAGCATCTGTAGCAAGTGACACAATCTCCACAGTCGAGAGCTGGATTGCGAGGACATGCAGCGGCATCAGCAGGACAAAATTGTCTCTGGTGGAGTAACGTAATGGCCTACACGCAAGGTGGCCGACCAGGACAGAGTGGCGACGTGAAGAGCACTCGACGCGTCCATCGTTGCAGCGAAGCGCCCGGCAACGCTCTGAAAGAAGACGAGCGGTGCGATATCAGTGCTTGCGAGCAACCGGCGTAGACAGAAGCGATGACTGACGCCACGTCGGAAGCCCCATACTTCCTTGACAATCCCGTCGTCGGTGAGTTGTACGATCGACGATGAACCGTCTATCCGATGGGCGATAATAATTCCGGCGTCTTGAAATCCAATCTCGAGCAAACCGTCGAATGCGCCAGGGAGCTGGATGCGCGGACCGATTGCCTCGGTCGACAGGTCGATACTGTACAGATTTGACTCTGCTATCCGGATGTATGCGGTTCGGCCGCTAGGCGACTTGAGAATCGCCTCCAAGGCAGAGTCACGGACCTTTGCTTGGATCTTCGCTGCGCCCTGCTTCGCTGTCGCGGTAAGCCCAGCAGGATCCTGGGTCTTCAGCTCGGTGACAACCTTGAGCTCCGACGCGAAGGCAAAGAGGCGGTCGTGACGCGAATCAGCGCTGCAAGGCAAGGGTACCGAATCGCTCCTATTTGTGACGACACGATGAGCTCGCTGCAACGACGACGAGAATCTGTGAGCCTCACGGTAGCGTCGCAGAAGCAAGTACACTGCCGGTCTGGGCATCGAATCGTTCAATCACGGATCCATCCGACCAGCAGAGGGTCGGTGACGGGTCAGTCGTGCAGGACATCTGCGGACGCGCCAACGGTTTCGCGGCTCCAGCTATGCGCTGTACCCAGAGAAGCTTGCCGGTCGAAGGACATATCGCTTCCACGGTAGACGTGGTCGACGAGAACAAGACTGGGAGGGTATTCGACGGTCGTGAGCAGAGTGCGGCGCCTGTTCACCCTCGAGATGCGGCCATACCATCTTCGCAGACGAGCAGCTGCGCATCGCGGACATCTTGCCCATAGCGTCGCGTCCAGCCTGACAGCGATCTGCGATCAGTCTCTGTGGGGTACGGCAGTGGGGTTTACCAAGCCAGGCGGGGAACTCACGAGAAACGCCCGTGTCTACGTCGAGTGCCAGCAGCGCGTTGTCGCCTGTGATCGCGAACAGCGTCGACGCGTCTGGCGAGAGGCGGGCGGTGCTGTGCACCGAAAGTTGAACGGCGCGACTGCTCGCGACCCCCAGGACGACCGCGAATGCGGCAAGCGAATACAGCTTGATGGAGGAGAGCGTGCGCATCGCAAGACAGGCAGACACCGCCAGGCGTTGCGGAGTTGAGATGAGGAGAGTGCGGCAGCGCTTTTTGGGAAACAATTGGTCTGCGGGCGCCCGGGCCGCAGCTTACGATCGCCTCACAGCCATCTCTGGAGAAGTCTCCGATTCTAATCGATCGCCGCACGACGCAGGTGGTTCTACGTCCTCAGTATCTTATGCAGGAGGCATAGGGAACACATGTACAACAATTTCAACAGGTCTAGTCCGAAGTACGCCCGATCAACGGAGCGGTGATCATCGCCTGACTGCGCTCATCGACCCTTGCCCGCTCTGTTTGTCGTGGGTGTAATATGACCGCATCAGGAACTCGAGCGAGTACGTGCGAGGCAGGCCAGGAAAGACTCACCGGCCGCGATACGGCTGCCGACTGGGGGCGAACTCGCCAAGCTTGTGGCCAACCATCTCCGGAGTGATGTGCACTGGGACGTACTGCTTGCCGTTGTGGACGAGGAAGCGAAGCCTGTGTCAACAAGATCAACAATCAGCCAACGCTGGCGGTGTGCGCAGCCTGCCGGACCCAACGACTGACCCGATGAAGTTGGGCAGGATCGTACACGCTCGAGCAGAAGTTCGGATCGGCGTATGCGTCTTGACTGCGTCCGCGATACCGGGGAAAGCGGTGAAATACGGTCCTGTGGATCCAGCGAGAACATGAAGCGACCTGTCCGAAGTGGATGATTGCCGGGGAACGCGCAGCCCTCACCTTTCCAGGCAGCACGAGCAAGCAGTGGTCTCGTGAACAGCATGACGCGTGTCGAGGTTGACGCGCGCGTGAAGAAACGGCAGGAGAGGTAGCCGCCAGATTTCGTCCGAGTCGCCAAGATGCACTGCAGGCAGCGCAAGCCATCATGAGCCATTTGCTGACGCGCACCTCTGTGCTCTTGTCGGACCACATTCAAGGCCAGCGGCGCGACTGTAGCGGGCTCTCGTGTCGAGGCCTTGAGAGGACCTCGCGCCCATCTCGTCCGGATGCTCCAACGAGATACGCTCGCAGGCCGAGCATGGTTGCTGAAAGTGTACTATATTTTACAAGGATCAACAAAGCGCTCACACTCGCCAAGGGGCGGCATCCAGGGTGAATTAGTCCAGAGGAGAGCGACTCGAGGCGGGATCCGCAGAACGAGTGAAAAATTTGGGCTCAAGTGCGCCCTCTCTCTTCTCTCTTTTCGGCGTTGCTTGTTCCATTCAGCATCCCCCCTTAACCGAGTGCGTTTGCCGCCTAGCCTCGAGGATCTGCCCTCGGTGGCAGTCCTGTTCGTACTGGCCTGTGGGCGCTCGCTGACCCCCCGTTTGATTTTCTCCCTGCCGCCTCGACTGTACTTTGCTGCCGCCGCGTTCACTCGCACCTGCCGTCCTGATCCACCGCTCACGTCGCACCACCACAACCCCGACCGTGTCGACTTTCGCTGATCATCCTGCGTCGCGTCGAATCGCTCGGTCTGCGCAATCTCAATTCACCTTCGATCTCGCTCCGGTCTCGCTCTTTCGCCATCCTTCGCTCTCGAACCGCTCTTCGCGCAATCAGCAATGGGACGCTTCACTGAGTACCAGGTCATCGGGCGCAAGTTGCCGTCGGAGAAGGAGCCTCAACCCAAGCTCTACCGCATGCGCATCTTTGCCCCCAACGATGTCGTCGCCAAGTCCCGCTTCTGGTACTTCTTGCGCAAGCTTCGCAAGGTCAAGAAGGCGACCGGAGAGGTTGTTGCCGTCAACGTCGTGAGTTGGGCACATCTCAATAGGCTGCTGCAACGGGCGCGAGAGGAACGGTTAGGAGTGGCACCGTCGGGAGGGACTGCAGGTTCACGAGCATGACGCGCCGACATAGGCGGAAGCGGAGGAACAGCACCTCGCCATTTGACGTGGTCTCGCTGTACTCGCCAGGCGAGTGGCCGCACGCACGGGACCACCGGGAGAACTCGCGGAGGGTGCCAGCTGGAACGTTTTGCCATACGACAGCCCAATGCTGACCGAATTTGCGTCGCTTCGTGCGCTTCCGAACATGTAGATCAGCGAGAAGAAGCCCCTCAAGGTCAAGAACTTCGGTATCTGGCTCCGCTACGACTCGCGCTCGGGTACCCACAACATGTACAAGGAGTACCGTGAGCTCTCGCGCGCCGATGCCGTCCACGCCTGCTACCAGGACATGGCCGCGCGCCACCGTGCCCGTTTCCGCTCGGTCCAGGTGCGTCTGCCTGCGCATCGATTCGCTTGCGCCGCATGAAAGACCTGACCCTCTTGTGCACAGATCCTTCGCGTTGCCGAGATTGAGAAGACTGCCGATGTCCGCCGTCCCAACATCAAGCAGCTTCTCACTCCCAACCTTCGTTTCCCCCTCCCTCACCGTGTGGTCAAGAGCCGTGGTCTCTTCCTTGCCCACCGCCCTTCGACTTTCTACTAGAGAGCTGGACGATGGTCTTGGACGCTTTGTGTAGGTTTATCTGAATTTGAGAATTCCGAAACTGGCTGCCTCCCCTCCTGCCGCGCTTCTTCCCCTAAGGCTGCTGTAGCTGGAACGGTTTTTGTAAAGTCTCAAGCGGTGAAGCCCACCGAGTCAGTTCATACACTAGTGAGAGTCAAGTATACGCTAGGACCCTTTCTCGTCGTGAGAGCATGCGTTAAGTGAGACATTACGCCCTTTGTCCGATCTTCTTTGTCTTCTCGGTAGAATTGTTTCCGCCTCTTTCCTGCTCCATTCCTCCTTCCTCAACGATATGTTCGGCACTCCTTTTACCGTCTTCAACTTCCTGTCAATTCCGTTCCTCCTTTTGCCCTCGGCATGGCATTGGAGAGCACGGAATACCGCCACCCTCATCTACATTTCTTGGTGTCTCGTCAACGTAATACCGCTGGCAATCAACAGCCTAGTCTGGCGCAATCGCTACGACTTTGAAGCACCCATCTATTGCGATGTAAGCGTACAGTACTTGTGCAAGGCGATCAGCAGCCAGCTGAATCAAAACCTCCAGATCGTAGGAAAGCTCAGGGTCGGCGGCGAAGTGGGCGTTCCAGCATCCATATTGTGCCTTACCCGGCAACTCGAGTCGATTGCGGCAGCACGACAAGCCTATTTCAACGCAAAAGATCGTCGCCGAAGGTGCCTCGAAGAAATAGGATTAGGATTGGGCTTTCCCGCTCTGATTATGATCCTTCACACGGTTGTCCAAGGCCATCGCTACGATATATACGAGCGCGTCGGATGTGTCGTCGCAGTATACTGGAGCCTTCCCTTGATCCTGCTCGTCCAGATCTGGCCAATCCTATTTCTGCTCGCCTCGTGTGTATATGCAGGTAAATACGCTTTCCTTATAGGAGTACGAGCTGGTGCTGATATTGTCGTACAGCCCTCGCCGTTCGACTTTTTTTCGCCCGTAGAAAACAATTCGCCAGCGTCCTGGAATCTTCGAAAAGCGCCATCTCTACCAGCCGCTTCGTCCGCCTGATAGCATTATCTGCTACGCAGATCGCTTTCTCTCTCCCGATACTGCTCTTCATCCGTATCTACTCCCTCGCCACGCTGCCTCTGTTGCCATATGTCGACTGGGACTATGTGCATGCCGACTTCGGCAACATCGTCCATCTCCCATACGCTGTTGTGGAGGCCAACTTATCGGGAATCTCGTCGGCTGTCCTTCAATTGGGCTACTGGCTCTATCCTATCTCGTCCACCCTTTTCTTCGTGTTCTTCGGACTTGGAACCGAATCGATTGCAACGTATAGAGACTGGTCTCGGAAGTTGACCTCGCTTTGGCGGCGACTGCTACGCGGACGCCTTGAGTCGTAAGTCGCTCTACTGCATTCCTGACGCGGTGGCTCACGCAAAATCGCCCAGGTCGCACGACAAAATCACAGCCATTGCCCTTCCTCCGTATCCGGGTTCAGGCGACTCAGCCCATTCGGAGCATATGGAAAAGCTGGACAGCGCGTGTCCTGGAATTTTCGTAACTATAGCGCGGGATGATTACACGTCTGCCTAGATTACTTCTTCTTGACCTCTTTGCGTTTGACTTGTTCGTCTCCAACAAAGATGCCTTTTCCCTGATGTGAAGAGAGGGTCAACGAGGAGGGTCGCGCGCGCGACTTGAAGACGGAGACTGACATTGTACGGTTCTGGGATCCGCCACCTTCGAATGCGAGCGGCGACCTCGCCGAGGCGCTGCTTATCGATTCCCGATAGTGTGATGGTCGTCGAGGACGGGGTCGACGCGTGCACGTCGGCAGGCAGGTCGATCAGGACCGGATGCGCGAACCCGAGTTTGAGGTTGAGCCTCTGCGCGGTTGCGCCTGCCGACTCGACCTGCTCTACTGCGGCGCGGTAACCCACTCCGACGAGGCGCAGTGAGAGGTCGTAGCCGTCTGAGACTCCGCGGACTGCATTCGCGACGAGGGAGCGAGTCAGACCCCATGCGGCCCGTTGTTGTTTGATGGATGAGTCCTGTACGGCGAGCGAGAGGAGAGCGGGTGCAGTTGCTGACGCTGGAGTTGACGCGTCGGAGAACGCGAGCTGCACGAATGGCGGGATGTTGACTGTGAGGCGGCCTTTGGGACCTTGGACAAAGAGACGAGACGAGGACGAGGAAGAAGATGCAAGCGACGACGATGCCAGCTGCGTGGCGCTCTGCTGCTCGAACGACACCGAGGCAGGGTACGGTATCGGCGCTGAGCCAACGTGTGATGCGGCACGCGAGGTTGAAGAGAAGGCGCGAGCGGATGAAGGGTGTGCGAGAGGCGCGAAGACCCGCATCGGGGCGCGGAAGGAGGACATGAGTCGAAACTGCGAAGTGCCAGTGCTGCAAGCAGATGTGAGTGCGAGTGCGAGTGGAGGCGGCAGGTGCGCAGACGTCCCGTCTTGATCAAAAAGTGAAATCTGCCGCGAAGATCCAAGTCGCGACGCTGCCTGTTACCCTCGCCCGCTCCTCCTTCGTCTCGAGCAATCGACTGCACCCCATGTCGACCTCTGCGCAAGCGTACGACCGCAACCTCGTGCGGATCGGCAAGGAGCGTGTCGAGAGCGTAAGTGTCTGCTCTCGCTCTCGCTCCATAGCCTGCTCGCCTCGCTGACTCCAACCTTTCGCGTCTCTGCCACCCAGGTATCGAGCACAGACTTCCCAGGACACTATCCGGGCGAGTCGCACCACTGGGATCACGACCAGTTCCGCTCGCAGCTCAAGGTTGTTGTCAACTCGCTCAGCCCGGCCAGCATAGAGTTCGACCTGGTCGGCGTCGACGCCAGCGTCGCGAATGCCATCAGGAGGATCGTCATCGCCGAGGTGCGCCGTTCAGCGGTACGGTCGAGCGTTCACGTCTGTTCACTCACGGCCCTCCTCGCGCGCTGCAGGTCCCGACAGTCGCAATCGAGACCGTCTACGTCTGGAACAATACTTCGATTATTCAGGACGAGGTCCTGGCACAGCGACTAGGCTTGATCCCGCTCGCCATCGACCCACGCAAACTCGAGATCAAGAAATGTGAGCCCGCCCAACACTGCTCGCTCGTGCAGGTCTGCGGACAGGCTGCTGACCTCGTTTCGGACCGGGTCTTGGCCGTATTGTAGCTACAGAGGAAGCCCCGACAGATCTCAATACGGTCGTGTTCGGTCTCGTCGCCAAGTGCGAACGGCTGCGCGACGTCAAAAAGGGCGAGACGGATTCGAAGAAGATCTGGAGCGGCACCGAGGGTTGGTCCTGTGCCATCGTGATAGAGGACCTCTACTGAGCGTGCTGACATGTCCTCTCGACAGTGTTTTCGTCGCAATTGTCGTTTGATGCGAAAGGTGGCCAGGCAGACTTGTTTGCAGATCGTCTACCGCAGCCAGCGAATCCAAACATCCTCATTGCCAAAATGCGCGGTGGACAGGTATGCTGCCGGCAGCACTCGTATACTCGTGTCCACCGCTGACTGCTGCCTCTCCCGCGCAGGAAATCGTGGCTGAGCTACACTGTAACAAGGGCACCGGGAAAGATCACGCCAAATGGTCTCCAGTTGGTAAGCTCCTCCCTCCATGTGCCTACAGAGAACCTTTGCCGGACTGAGCGATTGCGATATCGGACAGCTACCGCGTCGTATCGCCTGTTACCCTCGATCGAGATCCTAGGTGACATTGACCCTAGCCTGCACCTCAAGTTCCAAGCGTGCTTTCCGCCGGGAGTGATCGATGTCTCCGAGGGACGTCTGCGAGTCGCAGACGCAAGGAAGGATACAGTCAGCCGTGAAGTTTTGCGCCATGCCGAGTTCGAGGACAAGGTCCGGCTCGGTCGAGTGCGGGACCATTTCATCTGTGCGTACAGTCCGCCTTGACGCTCGCTCTACCTCCACCGCGAAGCTGATCTCGCTCCGGAACCAATGTCGCCAGTCAACATCGAATCTGCGGGGCAATACCGACCGGAGGAGCTTGTCCCAGAGGCAATTCATGTTCTGCTGGCCAAGATCCGAGATTTGAGGACGAAGTTGTCGCAGCTTAAACAGTGAAAAATGATGCCCTACATACGCTCGCGCGTTCAGAATAGTATTGATCTCGGTGCGGAGAAGCTGCAAGTCCTCTTGCTCGTTCTCACCGTCGCGGAGCGGGATGCAATAGGGTTAAGCTGGGTCGGGCCACAAGCCATTGTGGGGATGGGGCAGGACTGAAGAGGAGTGACAAAAGCCCTGAATTGTGCAGCTTTTGCGAAGGCCAATTGTCTCAGTTTCATCACGAGCTCGAATGCGGGGAATGCCGAGCGAACGAACAGCTTGCAGCGTCGTTTGGCGTCGTGGCGCGCTCGCAAAATTCCCCTTTGTCCGCTGCATCGCTGGCGCGAGCCTTTGTGCCCCCCCCCCCCCTCGTGTTC
>NW_027481687.1:0-13137 GCF_050403365.1 Sporobolomyces koalae
CCCCCCCCCCCCCCCCCCCCCCCCCCCCCCCCCCCCCCCCCCCCCCCCCCCCCCCCCCCCCCCCCCCCCCCCCCCCCCCCCCCCCCCCCCCCCCCCCCCCCCCCCCCCCCCCCCCCCCCCCCCCCCATTTTTGAAAGACAAAATCACCTTGAACCTTATTGCAGGACCGCTGATATCAAGATCAAGGTGTCGCCCTTGGGTGCAGTCCATGTATAATCCCGGTCCCTAGTGCAGGGCGGGAGGGGCCAGGGGCCTCTAGGGAGGGTGTGAGTGTAAGGAAAGGTGTTTTCCTTACCACACTTGTCCCCTTTATATGTGTCTTTCTGATGAATCAATCTCGTCGATTGATTTGTTCTGTACTTTTACTCAGTTGCTGGTACGATGAAGGGTGCCACGTTACACTTGCATGCACGTTCCGCTCGAAAGTCTCTTGAACCTCTTTCATTATGCCTACTATTTGATAGGTTCTAGGTTTCAGGGTGAGCCTCAGACAAGACGAGCTCCAAGTCGGCTGTGGACGAGTTCAGCACTCTGGCTGACGCGGCAGCTAAGCCCGCGTAATAGATGAGTGGCAGCTATAACATTTTGCTTGTGATACTCACATCAATAATCTGACACATCTGACGGTCTTATTTCATCAATACAACGTCGAGGTTTCGAAGCGGTTCTGCAGCATAGCACACAGCAAATCACAATCTCAAATAATCAGCTGCTGAAAGGCTTAGGGTTAGGTGAAACGAACAAGAGCGCGTTTCCTTCTGTGCCAGCTTGCAATTGGGCAGTCTGACGAGATACAATCCGCGAGGCGTCTCCACAAGACCTTGGTCAGGTCGGCTTTCCAGAAAAGGCTCGCAATTACCTCGATGTTCACTACGGTTTGGAAAACGGTGCCAGCTGATTGCAGCCGGGACACTTTTCGCTGCGGACTTGAGCTCGCCTGTTGGAAATGGACATCGTGTCGAGAAGCAGACCTTCTCTTGGATCGGGAACTAGCAGGGAACTGTCCCCAAAATTCCGTCTGCTGACAATACAGTATTCCATGATGATCAGTTGATCAGATGATACGTCGTCACAAATCGAACCATGCTTCACCGACCGTCAAATCAACATGCTCTGCGGAGAGGCTGAATCGAAGCAAAGCGTCCATGCTGGCAGTCACGAGAGCATGTGCGGCATTAACAATGCTCCTTTTCCAGCGATTTCTATGAAGGTTCCTTCCAGGCCCGTCGGACAACAGGTCTGCGCTCAATCAGATCGATGACAAATTGTCGCCCTCCGTGTTCGTTCCAACGTACCCAATCGAGACTCAACAAGCTCGAGTGTCTACCTCTTCCAAACTCGTGCTCTTCTCGCTCAAGCCTCGCTGGATCCTGCGCAAGGAATTGAGGAAGGTCGAGAGAGATTTTCCCTCGGTTCGGTGGTAGGGTTCGTTCCCATAGCATGAAACGCGCCTCGAGTTGAAACCCGAGTTTGAGCGCGGCCGTGACCGAGGGTTCGTTGTCCGGATTCGCAAACCACTGAACTCGCCGCAGACCCAAGTTGTGGGGACTCGATTCCGTCGGAGAGTCGAGGCAGTAGTGCAGGAGCAGAGAGATGGCATGTTGCGCGACATGAGTTCTTTGGAATAGGGGCGCAATGTGAACGTGCCTGTCGGTGACGAGTCCAGGGGATCAGACAAACTGAAAGGCGACTGCCCACATTCGATCCAGTACACATTGGAGGATTGTCTTACCCAACCTCGGTCATCCGATTGTGCACCTGACTCTCCTTCAAGCCGACGATTCCTGCTAATCGCTCTGATCTCAACCCTTGACCACCTTCCGACTCTTCCCGATCGGTCGAGAAATCTTCAGTCTCGGAGCGGTCGAATTTGTGCGGCAAGTCGAGCGAGAGGTCGTAAACGGCAAACAGGAGCGTGTTTGAGTCTCTTCGCGCGAGCTCGAGTTTCGTCAAGAATTCGGCAAGGGTCTCGAATGGACCATACGGGAGGTACACGTAAGACTCGGGGTATCTGGAGAATAGTTGCAAGAGGCGTTCGGCATGAATCGATGGCTGTTGCGCGAGTGTTGAGCTCGATTCTGATTTGAGTGAGCGATTGCCAAGAAGCTTACGATCAATGGTACGAGTCGTACGCCGCCTGGCGTTTCGAGCCAGGGCGGTATTCGGTCTCCGTAGCCCCAGTTCAGGTTGTAAGACGAGAGCGGCGTCGTCAGGTGGTACTCGCGCGTCTCGATCGAGGTTTCGACGGCACAGTGATTCGTAAAGGGCATTGCCCCAGGACAAGAGACCGTCGCGGGATGAGCGAGAGGAGATGAGGAAGATCTGACTTTATCCTTGATCCAGGATTGACGTGGGGCCCAAATCCGCACGTGAGTCAACGCGGAACTGCCCAGGTGTTGAAATCCGATCGACGCTGGCGCATTGTTTCTAGCAGTCTTTGTCCAGTTATTCACCGCAGAACAGCAGTCACGACGCGCGAGCCGATCAAGCTCGAGAGCCTCATGACCGACAGAACGCAGCTTTGGCCCCTCTCTTGCTCCAAATGAGCGAGCGAACCTGTAATCTAGATTGGTACAACATAAGGATCGTGAATCCTCGTACACTTATCATGCTCTAGCGATCTTTGCGATCATCGATGGCTGTTGCAGTCTCGGGCGTGCCCGACGAGCTTGAGGATTCAGAATTGCTTGTTCCGTACCGATCGAGGTTTGGTAACCATCGGATAGGATTCCGAGTGTACGTCGAGTACGAAGGACCCGTCACCTGTATCGCAACCTTTAGTTCTGGCGACCCTTCGATGAGGAGGATAAAGAGGGAGTATTTACAGCGAGACAGACCAGGAACCCGGCTGCAAACACGATCAGGAGGGCTCGCATAGATTGTAGTGCAAATCCAATCACGAACGCGAGGGCCTGCCATATAGCGGACTCTGGTCAATCAGCAGCTTGCGAGGAAACGATTCGAGGCGTTTGAGGGCAGGCGGAAGTAGAGACTGACTCCGGAAGCCCACAAGATCTGCCTCTGATACTGCTCTGCGAGGTCCTGCCCAACGAAATCCTGTAACGAGCAGGCGAAACGCGAGGGCAACGCCGACAAGTGGGGAGAGACGACAGTCAGCCATCCTGCTCGCTGGCAACTGCCGAGACACGAAGACGCACGATGGGGCCTTCGAGCTTGTCGCGCACCACGTCTACTTGGCGTTCGAGTGCTTGCATCGTGACGCCGGTGATGGCACGACCTGCAAACACGCGCGCGCGCACCTTCTCTCCCTCTTCGATCCGCTCGGCAACTGCTGCCAAGACTGACCTCTGCAATCGTCGCGTCTACGCCCAGCACGCACCCGGGCGGAGCGGCCCCCGTCCTGGTCGACTCGAGCCGGGACTCGACTTGATGACAACCAGCTATTCCAGCTAGTTCACGCCAGGCGCGCTCATAAACTGGACGCTACCTGGGCATACTGACTGCTCTCGAACATGCGAGTTGTCGATGCGTGCTTTCGTACGTCAAGAATTCGTGGTCGACACAAGGGCCGCCGTCTTTCAGACGCTCCACGCTTCAGCTGGGGATACGCCGAACTGCGAACTGCGATGGTCCTCGTGCACAGCATAGCGGTCAGCGCTTATCAGATATTTCTGGCCTCTTGGATTGCGGCAGACATTCGAATGACCTCCTGATGCTTTCGAAGCCTTTTTTCGACCGCTACTCAGTCTGCTCTGTGCTCGTCTCTTGCTTGCTTTCATTCTGCTCCAAGAGTTCAAACTGGCACCAGTTACTTGAATCACTGGTCTTGTCTCTCTAGCATGTAGGAAGCAAAACTGCGCTGTTGCAAGCTCACCCTCGACCGCTCGGGCCTCTCATTCCCAGACCCCTTCAAGCCTAATCAGCCTTACCCAGACCTTCAGCCTCCAGCCTGGCAAACTAATCAGATTGGACGCTTAGCCCGAGAGGCGTGTTTCTCCAGGATGATCTCGATGATCGTCGGTGAGCCCCACCTTTCGTCATCGGGACGTGTGTGATTTCAACTGGCCTGTCTACTGCCTCTTACCCGCCTCCAACTACCGACACGACATGGCACCGCCTTCGCTTGCATCACTGCGAGGAGAGAACCTGTTTGATTTGACCGGCGTTGTTGCCGTTGTAACCGGTTCGATGGATTCTCCGCTCAATCTGAACGACGCTACAAGCTGATCTTTGTCACTGACGACAGGCGGAGCATCGGGAATCGGGCTCATGATCGCGTCAACTCTCCTCGCGAACCATGCCAAAGTGTACATTGTCGATCTCGACCGCCAACAAACGGAACGCATCGCCGAGAACTATTCGCAACTCGCGCGCGACTCGGGCAGTGCGGGTACGATGATCGGTCTGCAAGCTGACTGTGGATCCAAAGTGAGCTCAAGTCCGAAGCACGCAAAAAAGACCCTTTTGTATTCGCATTCGAGTGACTGATTCGTTCTCCTGTTTCGCAGGCGGAAGCAGGAAGACTGGCCGAAGATATCGCGAAGCGAGAGTCGTATGTAACGGTCTTGTTCAACAATGCTGGTACGATCTCCCTGTTGAGCTCTATTTTTTCGCGTTCGAGCTTTCTGACGATGTTCGCCACAGGAGTCATGGCGGGAAAGGCCGAACCAAGCGGTGCGACAGACGCCAAGACGTTCAGAGATCGGTACTTTGGAATCACTGAAGACGATTTCACCAAGAGTCTCGCAGTCAACACGTAACTAGTTTTCGTTGCTTCCATCTCCCCGCTGTGGTCATACACGTTCAGCCTGACCTCTCTGCTTGTTTCGAATTTCAGCGTGGGACCGTACTTTCTATCTGCCGCATTCATTCCGCTCTTGCACGCCTCGAAAGTGAAAGCGAGATACAACAACTCGAATATCCAACCGCAAATTATCAACACTTCGTCGATGAATGGCTGGACCAAGGTGAGCGGCTTACCACGAGACATCTAGATACTTGGACCTGACCATGAAAGTGGTCCGAAACAGGATCCTGCGACAGGAGGACATTCGTACCCGTATTTGCTTTCGAAAGCGGCAATCGCGCACATGACGAGTCTCTTGGCTCACGATTTCCTGCCTCTCGGGATCCGAGTGAACCAGATCAGTCCCGGATGGTTCGTGACGGGGATGTCGGCACCAGGAACAACTGACGAGTACGGGGTCAGTTCGAAACAAGGTACGCTCTCGTTTTCTGCGGCAGTCAGGCAAGATCGATAACCCCGATACTACTATCTTTTGTACATCCAGGATCAATGGAATCAGAAGAGTTTGGATTCAAGACTCCTGTCGGTGGATCGGGCACAGCGAAAGACGTCGGAAGCGTCGCGCTGTCGCTCGTCGTGAACCGGTTCGTCAACGGCGAGAGTATTCTCGTCGATGGGGGCACGCTCTTGCTTCACCCTTCCAAGTACTAGAGCAATTCTCTCTTCATTGTCCCGTCAATCAATCGTATTCGATTTCAAGACTTTTGTCTCTCATTCTGCTTGATCGTGTGAGAATGGTGGACGAGGTCAAGAAGAAGTGACCGTGAGAACACGAGTTTGAGGAAAAGGCTTCAGGGCAAAAAGGAGGGTTTCGGCCAATAGGGTATTTGTCAGGCATCTTGGTCTGTTTGTGAAAAGAATAGCATTCGAGAGAGAAAGATAACGAGAGCGAATTGAAGGGCACATAAAAAAGAAGAGACAAGGAGGGTACTGCGCATGGATCGTGAGTAGAGAACCGGGGACTCGATCGAAGGGAGGGGTATGTTAGGACCGAGTTGAGAGAGGGATGGAGCGACGGTAAAGGTTCCATCAAACGAGAACTACGAGAAAGCGGCGAATCTATCGACGACCGGTAGCGTTGCGAGAAGCAGTCGAGCCATAACCCATGGATCCACCTCCAATCTGGTCGAGCTCGACTTCGAGTGATTTGATTTGCCTAGAGTTTGCAGAACCAGCGGTAAGCGAAGTTTCATCGATTATCCGAAATCAAGAAAGGATCAAAACGAACGAGTGGGCTTGTTCGAGATCCTTGTTGAGGCGATCGCGCTCGGCAATGAGATGTTGCTCTGCAGCAGCAAGATGATCAGTCGAGTTGATCAAGCAAAAAAAGTAACGCGGGCAACGAACCCCATTGTCGGAACCGTGCTTCTTCCATCTTGACTTGCTCGGTGAACCGTTTGCGAAGCTGAACTCGTTTCGAGATTGAGGATTGAATCAGCGTCGATTCTCGTCTCTGATCAGCTTGCGAGAAGAATACGTACCGCTTCCTCCTCTTCCTTGAATTTGGGGTTTTCAACCTTTTTCACTTTCGGTTCACTGGTTTGATGATGCACACACGATCAGCCCCACAGGAGCGACATAGAGAGATGGGGGGAACCGACCCGAATTTCCTCGTTTCCATCTGTTGCAGCCTGTAGTTCTCGTAGTGACTCTCCTCACTCGTCGTGATGAGATCGAGCATGTGCGTCCTGATCAACAGCGACCTGAGTTTCTTGAAATCGCAGTGTTCCTCGTTCTCGACCTCGGCGACTCCCCACAGGTACTGTCGACCTTTGACGGTCCTGCCGTCGAACGTTGAAACTTCTTCGGTACTGCCAATGATCGAGAAGGGCATTGCAGCCTTCAAAGTTTGCAGTCAAACCTCGGGTCAGTTCCTAGAATGTACATGGAGCAAGATTTCGTTGACGTACGGCGAGGATTCGAGCGTGTTCAGCAGCGGCCTCGTCATCGGTCTCGACGGGGGGAGTGTAGATCCTGATTCCTTGCGCAGCAATCACTTCACGAATCTGTTTCATAAGGCAAATAAGAGTTCAGGATGGCCGCTCGAATGCCTGTGATAGATCTCTTTCCTAAATTCACTTTTGCTTTGAAATGCGCGAGGTCGGTCGGGGTCATCGTGTCGGCTTTCGCGACGATCGGGATCAAGTTGACCCGGGTGCCGAGTCGCTTCATCGTCTCGATGTCGAGAGGTTTCAACGCGTGTCCGGTCGGACGAATAAAGTACAGGCACGCGTGCACGCGCAGGTCGAGTTTCGAATCACGTTGAGGTTGTTGCTCCTGTCGCATGAACGACTCGTGTTGGTCGTCGATAAAGTCGACGATCGGGTTCCACGAATCGCGGTTATTGACATAGTCTCCGAACCCGGGAGTGTCGATCACGGTCAGTTTCACCTTGAACTGTTTCTCTTCGAGTTCGGCCTTGATGATGTCTGTAACGGGGCGTCGTTGCAAGTCAGCGGGAGATTCGAGAGGACGGATGGACGCAAAGGTTCGTTACCAATTTCGGTCGTCTTGTCCATCTGCTTTGCGAACCGCTTCGAGTAGTCCTTGACGCTCGCCAACTCGGTCGAGAACAGGGTGTTGCTGTTGCTCGTCGGTCAGGGAGTGTAAGGGGGTCATCAGGTGTACACGGTCGGACTCACATGAGCGTCGTCTTGCCGAGTCCCGATTCGCCGACGACCATCAAGGTAAAGTGACCACCTCGTTTCGCGACTGCATGAAGGAGAAGCGTCATGGACGAGGCAAGGTGGTGCCGACGGAAAGACGTGTTCGCAGAGGACAAGCAACTCGCGCGTCAGCTCGAGAGGGGGTCAGACGCTAGACATGATTCAACTGACCAATCTTGTGCCTCTACAAGCGAGAAACCCGGACGGCGGGACGAGGGGAAACAGCGGGAGGAACCGTCAGGGGGTCCGACTCGCTTTCCAGCCTGGTACAAGAGAGGGACTGCCAGCGCACCTGGTTCGGCAAGTTTGCGATTCCGATCCCTTGACTGCTAGCCATGATGCGGGATGATGATACGGGGACGAGACGGGGACTGCTCGCGCGGCGTTCATGTCGCCCCTCCACTCTCGCTTCAGTCGCAAATGATTTTCCGTCATGAGCCGATCACTTGCGTGACTCGTTTGTTTGCAAATTGGCACAACTAACGAGCAATCGGAAACAGAGAGAGAGATGGGCGGGATGGGATCGAGACTGAAAGAAAAGTGACAACACCTAGAGCTATGTACGGGTACTGAAATGGACGAGACGAGACACTAGAATCCTCAAGGTTCCTCGGCCGCGGGAGGGAACCGGTCGTCAATGATCCTCCTAATCGCATGCTTGTATGCAAACAGCGCCACGACGAGCACGAGCACGACAAACAGGAGGATCGGAGGCAACATGTGCTGCAACGCAAGAACAAGGTCAGACATTCGTCCACAAAGCGGGCACCGCAGCATGCTTACTTTGGCATAACATTGAACCTCGCCCCACACGTACTGCCACTTGGTCTGTTCGCGCTTGCGGGGAAGCAGCCGCGTCGTCTCTCCGACCGAGCTCTCCGGGTCGTACGGTCGGATCCACCACTGGGCCAAGCCGCACCACGCTGCGCGACGCCGTTCGCACTCGGCCGCGAGTCGAGCGTCGCGTTCTTCGCGAGGGGTTCCCGGCAACGGAAAGTCGAACGACTCGTACGTTGCAGGCGTGACCAAATTCGATGACGCGATGCGGTCGCGGCGCCGTTCAGCCATTGGAGGCAGGGTCGGTTCGGGCGGGTCGTGCGCGCCGATTCCTCCGGTCCGAATCGGGTACGAGGTGGACGCTTGTCGCGAACGCGGAGTCGCGTACCCGTTCGGAGGCTCTCGTCTCGGCGACGGTTTGGGGATCTCGATCGTGAGGGCTGGCGCACGCACGGGGGACTCGACGACGCTCAAGTCGGTCGAGAGCGTGCGGGTGCGAGTGCGGGTGCGGCTCTGACTGCTGCGACGTCGCTCGTGCAAGAGAGGCGACGCGTCTCGCTCGATCGCGGGATCAGGGGTTGGTCTCGAGTGAGAGGGTTTCGTGGGTGAGGTGGGTACCGAGTACGAGGACGAAGGTCGTCGACGAGGGATCTTGGACGTGTGAGACATGCCCGCGGTCCGTGGCGAAGTAGGGTCGAATGCCATCGTTCTCGAATATGTGGTCGTGTGCCCGTCAAGAGCGAGGCGAGGCGCAGCGAGGGTGCGATCGCAAAGACAGGAGAGATGACGTTGAGCGCCAAGGCGAGTGTCTTTCGCGAGTCCTGGTCGGTGTACTCGGGCTTATTCGTGGCAACCGTTCAAGTCAACCCCTCAGGCGGTAGAGATGCGTATTAGAGCGGGTCGATGCGCTGCGAAGTGAAGCGAGACAGTGTCGCGTGATCTCGCGCGGGCGAGGCGAGGAAGGTGGGCGATCGAGGCGTGCGCGTTTCTGATGACGAGTGGTTGACAGTTGCTCGCGGAGAGGTTGAACGGGGCCAGCAGGGCGAGCGTAGAGGATGGACACGCAGCAAGTGCATCGCCGCGACGCGACTTTTCGACTTGCGTTTGAACGCACTCTCCAGCCGCCTGCGCTGTCTGGCCCTCGCTCTCGACCGTCACCTTTTTAATCGACGCGTGTACGCGGGCGCTGGCGGTAGAGGCGCGCCGCTCTCAGAGTCCCTCGTCTCTGCGTCTCGGGTCGTCGTCGTCTTCGTCCCGTCTTGCTCCCGACAGACTTCGACATGGACCTCGACCTAGAACCCTTGCCGGCATCGGTCACGTTCGACTTCTCGCTCGTGTATCCGCTCCCGTTCCGGATCCTGTGCTTGACGTTCCTGACCGTCGTCGGGTTCGCGACCAACTTGCACCTCCTCGCCGCGCTTGGCATCGACACGGCCCAGGTCCTCGACATCCGCCTCGATCACCCACCGTCCATCTCGTCGAACGGCAACTCGAACCCTCCCCCGCTCGTGCATCCGACCCAGCTGTACGCACCGCTGTACAAGCTCGCGACCGCCGGACTCGCAACCACCGCCATTACATGGATCCTGTACCGCGTCGTGACGACCGGATCCGCTGTCGACGAAGCCCTTGCGTGGAGGTGGTTCCCAGCGACCGTCGCTCTCGCCCTCGCGGCCGCGTGCTGCTTGCCTTCAAACGTCGCCTGTCGCCGCCAGCGCTTCATGTTCCTGCGGTCCTTGCGTCGCATCGTTTCCCCCAACTTGTTCAACCCGGTCCCATTCTGCGACGTCATTCTCGCCGATATCCTCACCTCGTCCGCCAAGGTCCTCGGAGATGTGTGGCTCGCCGCATGTTTCATCTACTCGGCTGGCGCAAGGGAGATTGCCAAATCGGCATGCGGCCGCATCTGGGGAGTGCCGCTCATGGTCTCCCTCCCGTACGTGTTTCGCTTCCGTCAATGCCTCTCGGAAGTCGTGACCGGCCAGACTCCGACCCCGAGACGCTCGCTCTTGAACGCGCTCAAGTACGCGACCGCGTTCCCCGTCATTGTCCTGTCGGCGATGCAGACCGTCGTCGGCGACCCCTTTGACGACGAGCGAGAGTTTGAAGAAGTCGGAGAACGGTGGATCGGCAGGACCGCCCTGTTCAACCTCTGGCAAGTCACCTCGAGGAAATACTTTTTGACGAGGTTTGACGCATTCTGACATGTCGGTACACAGGATTTTGGCCGTCTTGATCAACTCGCTCTACTCGTTCTGGTGGGACATTACGAACGATTGGGGGCTCTCGCTCCTAGTACCCGCAGGCTGGCAGGCGCGAACGGCGGCCTCGTCGTCGTATCAACTCATCCCCCGACAAGCACCGCCGTCCTCGAGAACCACCGCATCGGACGAACCTTCTCTTCACACTCGCTCCCGATCGACCTTGTCCCCAGTCTCGCCCCTCCCGACCTCGTTGCCGACCAGCCAAGCGCAATCTTCATCAGCATCGGCATCTTTGTCGCCGTCTTCGAGGACTTCGCGCCACACCCGAGCGTTCTCGACCGCCCAGTCTCCCAACGTGACGTACCCGTTCCTGCGCCCGATCTTGCTCCTGCCCGACCCGACCATCTACTACCTCGCGATCGCGATCGACCTCTTGCTGCGCCTGACCTGGTCGTTCAAACTGTCGCCGCACCTGCACGAGATGGGCGACCTCGAATCGGGCGTGTTTGTCATGGAACTCCTCGAGGTGGTCCGCAGGTGGGGGTGGGTGTACCTCCGCATCGAATGGGAAGCCGTGCGCAAAGGTCAAGGGGGCGAGCTCGATTCGGTCGTCGTCGCGACGGGGGCCCAGTCGGGTGTCACGTGGCTGGAGCGTGCAGATGGTGAGAGGAGGTTGAGAGCAGCGGAAGAGTACGAGCTCGAACGCAAAACTCGCAAGACGGGAACCGTTGCGCTCGCAGCCGAGGAAGGCTTGTTGCTCGGCACGAACGCGAACGGATCCCTGGGTCGGATTAAGAATGAAAAGTAAACTATAGAAGTCTCTCGGGTTAGAACGCATTTTCGGGTCTCGACCTTGCTGGTTGCATGCAGTAATGGGAAAAGCTAGCACTTAACAACAACGAGGAGAGACAGGCAAGTGTTCTTGACGCTGGAGAGAAGGTAGACAGGAACAGAAGACAGAATAGCTATTCAATAGTGAAAGTCAGGAGTCGGAATGTAGGGTCCGTGCGTACGAATTTCCTAACCGCAAGCCCCACTTTTCTTCCCGCCGATGCGCCGCCCAGTGTCGCATAACAGACAGAGACAGGGAAGGGTGGTGAAGCAGCGTAAGAAACTGAGAAGACGCGCTGTTGAGCCGTTACCGGTACATTCTGGTTGTTGTGTTGTTTTCGGCTTAGGCCTGAAGAGGCGCGACATGAAGCCATGAGGTAAAGTAGTGTGGATCTGTACGAGCAGTCGGAGGCAAGCGAAGTGGCGAGTTGAACAGGAGGCAACAGGAGCGAGGGGACAGTAAGCCTCGCTTGCAGCTTTACACGCAAAGGAAGGATCGGAGTGCGTCGTACTAGAAGCGTGCTAGAAAACGGGTTCAGAGAGGTGCAAAAGAAGCCCGGGCTTGACAAACCGGAAAGAGGCAGGAAACACTTTTTAACAAAACGGCCTCGAGCTGACACAAGCGTCTTTTGCAGCTGCCTTTCAAGTCTGCAGCCTGTACACCTACAACCTGTACAGGCTCTGCGTAACGCAAGGAGGTGTGCTTGTACACTGCCGGTCGAAACGGCCGGCGCTCGAGCCGCGCAAGACTTTGACAGTCGAAAGTTTCTACACAAGCGCGGCCAGTTGCAAAGCTAGTGGGAGCTTCGAAAGCGCTTGCTTGCGGTTCAGCGTCTGCTGCGGCTCAACCTCGGCGTCGTGGGTCAACGTCCGCGCTGAGCAAGCGCAAGGGGACGGGGGAGGGTGAGTGGGAACACAAACGCTTGAGCTTGTGCGAGCAAGGCAGCAGCGGGCGTGAACGGTGTCACCAGAGCCTGTAGCTTCAAACAAGGTGCAGTAGCTCTAGTTCAGCCACGTCTTTGTGCTGGAAGGAGTGGCGGAGGAACGCGTCGAAAAAGGGCTTGGTCACGGGTGACTCAAGCGAGCGCGAGCGCAACGGTTTTTTGCGGTGCGCACAGGCGTACGAGCGGAACACAGCCGCCGAGCGAGACACCTTGTTCCTCGCAACCGACACTCCGCCGTACAAGAGAAGCGGGCGACCGGGGAGAGACGCAAAGACAGAGGGAAGCCAAAACTCGAACCTGAGGTCAGTGGGACGCTGCCGCTTGTAGCGTTGTTGTCACGCGCTGCCCAGCCAAGCTTCAAGGACTTTGTAAAGGAAAGGTGGAACGAGGAGAAAGGAGAGCCAGCCGAGGCAGCAAGGCGTCGGTTGAAGCGGTCTCGGAACGAGGCCACGCTGGCAACTTTGTGACCTGCTGTTCTGGGTTTTCACGCAAAAGAAAGTTCCTAAACGACGCTTAAACGTCTGCTACGGCTTGACGTTCCTGAGTTGAGGTCGCGCCGAGCGAGCGCGAGAGGACTTGCGAGGTCAAAGGGGAACCAGCAACTGGGTGAGCAAAGTCACCTGGGTCAGTCGCTTCGGTCGAGGCGCAGTAGCTGTAGGTCAGACACGCGTTTGCGAGGGAAGGAAAGGCCAAAGAACACGCCGAGGTGGAGCTTGGTCTCGGGTTTCTCCAGCGAGCCCGAGTAGCAGTGGTTCTTGCGGTGCCGACAGGCGCACGAGGGGACCCCAGACGCACAGCGAGACAGCTTGTTGCCCGTAAGCGGCTCTTCACTGCGCAAGAGAAGGAAGTGACCGGGGAGAGACGGAAAGTCAGACGGAAGCCAAAACTGGAGCGTGAGGTCAGTCGGACACTGTCGCTTGCAGCCTCTTGTAACGCGCTGCCGAGCC
>NW_027481686.1:0-12538 GCF_050403365.1 Sporobolomyces koalae
CCCTAACCCTAACCCTAACCCTAACCCTAACCCTAACCCTAACCCTAACCCTAACCCTAACCCTAACCCTAAAAAGAGGCTGACCCGTCTCTGTGCGGGGGTGTACCGTGCAAAAGCGACTGCTGGAAGGGAGCGTAGTCGAGAACGGCGACGTCGTCGAGCAGAGACCGGCGTCGTGGACAGGGCAGGCGCAAGGAAGACCACGGGCGAGTAGGCGAGCGGGCGAGCAGGGCTGCGACGGGAGTGTGGTCGAGAACGGCGTTGTGGTCGAACTGCGAAACCGGCGTGTTGCGTAGGCCCAAAGACGAGCAGCTGCGCACAACGCCGAGCAAGGCAAAAGGCGAGTGTAACCGGTACCTTGGGTCGAGGGCAAAGGTGTGAGAGAAAGAGGTCGAGAAGGGAGAGAGGGAAGGGTAGCGCGGAGACAACTGGAACGGCACGACAAGGGTGCAGAACAGAGTCGCTGGACCAGAACGAAGCAAACGCGAAGCAAGCGGCGTGTTGCAAGAACCGTAGTCGAGTGGGGAGGGGAGGGTAGCCAGGAGACAGGAGAAAGGAAAAAAGACGAACGTGAGTACCGGCTTGTACGAGAGACCAACCACCGCGCCACTCTCCGAGCCCCACGAGTCGAGTCAAGCGTCAAACTGAGCGAGCCAAGAGAGTCGGTTCGAGTAAAAGGCGACTCCAAACACTGGGACTGAGTCGAAACGCGCCCCAAGCAGGACCGCAGCGCTGGCTGAGGTTTGCTGGACTGTGCGCGGGGTACCCAGGCGAGCGCCAGTGCTGTGACGCGGTCGCGTTCGAGAGCGGCTACGTGGTCGAACAGCGAGGCTGGCGTCGTGGGCAGGCGCGGGGAAGGCGAGGGGTGCAAAGGCAAGCAACCCGGGTTGACTGCTTTTTCGGGTAAAGGGCCAAGCTGGGAGAGAACAAGCTCGCGAGAGGGCGAGAGGAAAGAGAGTAAGTCCGTGGGGTAGCGTGGGGGCCGCTTCAGAGAACGCGACTCGCGAGTCAGCCTCAGGCGTACGCTCGTCCCCTTCTCGTCGCTTCTTCTTCTCTCACTCTCACTCGTTCTGAAGTGCTTCGTCGTCTGACTGCTTCGAGCTCACGGGAACGAGAGCGCTACTACACCAAGACTCGCTTGCCTAGAAACGCTCGAGCCTCGGGACTCGAACCAAGCTCTCCTTAACTCTTTTGCTGAGTTTTCTGCTGTTTCGTCCTCCAGCTGTCTTGTCGCAGCGTACTTTGTGACTGAAACAAGCTTGCTCGTCCAGTGCTCCGGGGCCAGTTCGAGGAGACCAGCTCGGTTGCTGTTTGTGCCCGCTCGCTTCTCTGAAAGTACTTCGGCGCTCTTGCTGCGTGGACTCTTGAAGCTTTCCACAACCTCTCTAGTTCGCGGTTTGAAGGTCTTCACCGTGAACGAGCGAAGCGACCTCGCTGAAGTACGCTAAAAAGCACACTCGCGTGCCTGCAGCAACTTTAGTAGGACCGCGTGCTTGAGCAAACACTGTGCTCTGCAGTTTCGCAAAGTTACGTTGGCTGTTGCCTTGTCCTCTCGAGTAGCGACACTCTCAGAGCAGCAGCTCGACCTTCGACGCGCACTGGAAAGAGCCTTTTGCAAGGCTCTGCACTTTGAGGTTTGCCTGCTTCTTCTCTCAACCCGGTACAAACAAAGGCAAAAGGCTGACTCAAAGCCCTCTGAGCCTAGGCCGTGGAAAACAGCTTGACGAAACAAGTCGCGCAGAGAGCAAGGACCGGGGAAAGGGTTTAGTCGCGCGCGCTTCGGTTTGTTCGTTTGCGTTCGGAAAGCGCTCGCGTGAGTGTGCGCACTGAAGCCGAACCTTGACCCCAACGGCGTTTTGGCGGGGAAAGGGGAGTTAGGGTTAGGGTTAGGGCTACAGAGAGGAGAAAAGAGAAAAAGTCGCGGTAGCAGTCGGATAAACAAGCGCGCAAGAATACGGGCGCCCTGGTTTCGTACTCGCGAGTAAAGGGCTCTCTAATGACTGTCTGATGCAAAGAACTCGCCTTTGGTTCAGAGAGAGCAATTGTATGGAACACAGCAACTTTCAACAACTCGCAGCAAGGTTCCTTGTGTTCTTCTCGACTTTGACCTTGTTACGCTTAGAAGGACCCTGAGGGTACTGAACCGAAGGCACTGCGAATCTCTTCTCCTGAACAGCGGTCCTGAAAGGCCCTCAAGCAAGCGAAAACAAAAGCGGTCTAGCACTCTCAAATTCGGGCTCAGCTCCCGAGTTGCTTTTTCGTCTCGACTTGCCGTCGACTTGTCCTGTTCGTCGAATTCATCTCACTCGAGGTGTCAACGAACGAGACAGCGACCAAGACTTGGCAGTACTGCTTTCGAAGCCTTTCGTTCTGTTCTTCCCGGGGACTTAGAGCTCGCTCTTGCTATTCCTGTCCCGATCCGCTTCTTCTTTGCCTGGACCTGTGTCACCGCAGACATTGTCAAGCAACACGGCTCGAAACAGGACAAGCTGTAGTAATTTCTAGCGGTTGAGCAGGGTACTGGTGTGCAACCAAAGAAACAGACGTGACTGGGCACAGAGTAGCTCACGGGGAGCGGATCCGATAGTCACAAGCCCTCATACTGCGTATGTACGCAACGGGAGATCTCGAGGGGGAGGCAGGAGGGCAAGGTCGAAAGACGCGGTTCTGCGAGCCCGCGTCTGTTCACTCATCTCATCTCAGTTCGCAGCTCGACGACTACCACCGTACATCCCAAGTCCCGATTGGTAGCTGACCCGATTCGAACGCGTCGTTTATCGCGGTTCGTCCCTCTGGGATTGCTCGCTTAATCTCGCATTGCACCGCCGACCCAGACTCGATGGAGTGAGTATTCACGCTTATTGGACACAAGTCGTTGCTGACGATGCGCTTCAGATCTCTCGGAGGGTTCGTAGACCCTTCCCTGTCGACACCGCGTCCAGGCACCCCCGCTTCGGCGCCCGACTCAACTCGTTCCCCCACCGCCTCGTCGTCCGCTCCTTCGACGTCTGTATCCTCGACCGCTTCGACTTCAACTCCATCGTCGACGCTCGACCTCGACAAAGAGGTTCAGAACGTGTTGGCTGGCTTTGGCAGTTTCTGGGGCAAAGTTCGCAAACAGGTACGATACTGTCGCGCTTATTATCTCATGATTGTCCACGCACAAGATCACTGACACCCTATAAACCTCGCACAGTCGACGCAGGCACTCGCGAATGCCGAGAAACAGTTTGAATCGACTCGCAAGGACTTGAACCCGCTCCTGTCGAAAGCAAAGCAGAACCTCGACACGTTCTCGACCGCCGCCCGCGCCGAAGTCCAACGCCTGAGCGAAGTCTCCTCGACTCCAGCCGAAGGCACTTCCAATCAAGGCGTCATCGTCGGTGCCGATGGACTCCCCATGATGATCGCGACCGAACCTTCCGACTTTAAACAGGACAAGGGCAAGCAAGTCGACCGGGGTGACTCGACCGCAGCTTCCGAGAACCCCGCCGCTGCAGCCTCTGCCTTCTTCTCGAGGATCCAGCACCAACTGTCGTCCGTGCAGGACCAAGCCCCGCGAGCCCTCGAATCTCTCTCGTCGAACCTGTCCCACCAGTTCCAGGACACGGTCGCACAGTTAAATCTCAAGACCAACACGGAAGAGTACTTGCACAAGGGCGAATCGTGGTTGAACGAGTTCCGTACCGAAGTGTCGAAGCTCGCAAAGGACGCAGTTCAGATCGTTCCCCCGACCTTGTCCGGTCCCGCTGCTCGTGACCTTGCCGTCGAACAATCCGACACTCTCGATGACCTGTCAGTGACAAAGGGCATGACGAGAAGAGACACGCTGTTGCATCGCCTTCGATCCGATCCGAACCTGTTCCTCATTGATCCTGCGCTGCCTCCTCCTCAGTCCTCGATTGATTCAAAGGATGCAGCCGATCTACGCGAGTCGTACGCGACGTTCCTCTCGACCCTTCCCGAATCTCCCTCGACCCTGATCGACTCCGAACTCGTCAAATCGGCACGAACCGAAGGTGGCGATCAACTCGAACAAACTCGAGTTCGGGTCGTCTCGGACCCCGAAATGAACGTCGACGACGAAACGTTCTGGAAGCGGTACTTGTTCAGGGTCTACTTGATCGATCAGGAAGAGGAGAAACGCAAAAAGGTGCTCTCGGGTATGTGATCATTTCTTTCTCCGTGTTCTTGTCTGTAGATTCTCATTCGTTGTGATTTTCTGCAGTGGCTCAAGCCGAAGAAGATGACTTCTCGTGGGACATGGATGACGAAGATGCTACTGGATCCTCTCCCCAAGTCGCTCCCTCTTCAGCTTTTGAACCCTCTCCTTCCTCGATTCCTGCGGCTGCGACCACTCCATCTTCAGCTCGCGTACCCGGACCTGTCACTGAACCGTCGCCCGCCTCGTCATCGCTCGTTCAGCCCGAAGAACCTGACTCGAAACCGATCGAGCAAGATCAGGCTTCGACTCCGACCACGTTTCAATCTCCTCGAACTTCCTCTTCCGAAGAGACGAGAACGAGTTATGATTTCGTTGGGGAACGCAGTGGGAACCCTAGTGTCGATGGACGAGAAGAAGTCGCAGAAGAAGCAGTACCTGAATCGACGACCGGATCGACCACAGCGCCGTCAAGCACTGACAAGATTCAGGACGATGACGAGGATGATAGCGATTGGGAGTAGAGTTGATTGTGGTTCTTAGCCTGGCCTACCTCGTAATTTTGATTCGTTTACTTTGTACAACCCCTCTCCGTTACATCCTACCGACACCTCTGTATCTTTTTTGGACGTGAACAAGACTCGATCGTTGTGTCCCAGACGTGGTTTCAAAAGTGAAAGGAAGAGATGATATCGTCTTTTGCAAGGAAATCCAAAATAGTAGAAATACCTCTGGGTTTTTACGAAAGGTAGAACGGCACAGATCTGAAGGAAGGAGGAGGATGGGTACTGAGCAAAGAACGAAGAGTAATACGTTGGTCGAACAGAAGAAGAAGAAACAAAAAAGGAAGAAAAAGGAGTACAGCCCAAGGAAAAAGAGAAGAACGAGCAAAAGTGACGCCAACGAAAAAACGTTCTAGTGGTCGGTAAGTTGAAGGTTGCCTATACGAGCAATAATTGTCAGTAAACTTCACAGAAACAGACAGCGAGGAAGGAAAAGATTAAAAGACGCACCCGAAACGAGCTTGTTCTCGAGCGTGGTACCATCAGGCAACTCGATTTTCTGTCCGTCGTTCGCGACGATAATGACGGTTCCCCTCAAGATGACGTTGCGACCGAACGAGACGTCTCCGGCAACGGTCAAGTGGTCCAACTCGAGCAAAGAGGGGATCGTCTTGAATCGTTTCTGGAACGCGGCAACCTTCTTGAACGCGTCTCCCAATTTGACGACCGGCGTCGATTGGAACATGCGGTCCGGGTTCATGCGCAGTTGACCGTGCTCGAGTTGGTACAGGTCCGAAGTGATGAGCAAGAGATCCGAGCACGACTTGACGGGGAGGAAACGAGATCGCGGCACGTTGATACCGTGAGCGTTCTTGAAGTCTACGCCACGCGCACAATCCAGGTCAGTCGCAAAGAAGACAGTAGAAATCACACAGCCATAACTCTCGACTTACGCTTGATCGCAGCTCCGACGGCGGTTTCGAGTTGAATGACGGCCTCTCCCTTGTCCGAGGTTTTGCTAATGATTCGAGAGGGGTTAGACGAGTTACGATTCGAGACGGCAGGAGAGAGCAAGAGCCTTACTGGTTGACAATGACCTCGAGGTCCATGCCGTCGTTCTCCATGATGCGCTTGATCGCCTTCAAGTTGACCCACAAGTTGTTCGTGTCTGAGAAGAAGAGGAGAATGGTTCGTCAGGACAGGAGCGAGCTGAGAAGAGGAAGGAAGAGAGACATACTGAAGATCTTGAACTTGCGCACCGACTTGAAGTCCTCGACGTGATCACTCGGGACCTGGGCAATCTCGAGAAGACGGACACCTCCCTCGTAGTTGATGAGCGTACCTCCCTTGACATCAGCCTTGGTCTTGTCCGTCACCTCCATGAGGAACTCGGCGCCGCTCGTGTGCATGTGCTCGAGGATGTTTTGGTCGACGACCGCACCGAGGTTGTCAACGTTCGACACGAAGAGGTACTCCTTGCCTTGCGAGAGGAGTTTGTCAACGAGGCCCGAGTTCATGATCGCGTCGAACAAGTCTCCGTGACCCGGGGGGTACCACGACGACTTGTCCTCGAGCGCCGAGCGAGGCGTCGGGAGGAGCGTCTCCTTGTTGACACGGGGGTATCGCGACTGAAAAATAGTACGAATCGATTAGACCAGTACGACTGAGGAAGATGGAGAAGCTGAAAAGGAAGGCGCACCTGATTGAAAGTCATGAGCTCGATGCGGTGGTTCGAGTACTTTTGGATGATGCGGGCCGTGTCCTCGTCCGTGTTGAACGAGTTCATGAGGATGAAAGGAACGTTGACGTTGTGGGCCGAGTTGAGGTGCTGCAGGTTCGACATTTGGGTCAGGCATGAAGAGAGCGAGAAACTGTTGATAGCGAGAGAGCACGAACCTCGATCTGTCGGACACTGAGGTCCAGGAAAGTCATGCCCTCGCGGACCTCGATGATGCTCTTGGGTCCGACGCAACCCATCGTGGTTCCGAGACCTCCGTTGAGCTTGAGGACCGCGAGCTTGTCGAGAAGCGAAGGGTCGGAGCATTGGGGGAGATCGGCGTACGGCACGATCTGGTCGTCGTTGGGTCGCTCAACCTTTTCCCAGTCACTACAGTAGGAAGCAAGGAGATCAATTTGCGAAACTAACAAGAGCGCGACAGGGTGAAAATATAGAAGCGTACAGCTTTTGACCTTGAGCACGCTCGGTGAGGTAGCGGTTGAAGAGGATGAAGAACGATTGCATCTCGGCCTCGAATGCCTGTTTTTCGAGCAAAAACGTGCGCGCAAGTCAGTCGCCATCTTTTGATCAGAGAAGAATGCAAAGTTGCGCACCTTTTTGTATTCGGGATCGTCAATGTTCTGGATCATGGCGTTGAGCTCGTTGCGCATGGCCTTGGCCGAGACGCCGGTAGCGGCAGTCTTGAAGTCCTGCTCGCATTGGAAGAGAAAGAGGATTAGCACACTGATTCCGACCCCGATTCAAGTCCATGATTGCTGTGCAGAGTCATCTGCGATGTCCAGTTGTCGAAACGAGGAATGCAAAGCCGTAATGTTGACAATGAGCGAGAACCGGAATTGCCACGTGTTGGTCGAAACTCGCGCCCTCCTCCTTTCAAAGCCCAGTAACCTTCATGTTCTCATTCCCCTCGCAAGTAAATGGATATTCCCGTGGTCGAGGCACCAGAAGAGGGCGAGGGCGTGGGCAGGGCGAATCGAGTGTTGGGAGTTTCTCATCGCACACTCGCTTGTCGTCATCCATTCCTGCGTGCCGTGCTACACCCTGCTCCGCCCCTAGCATCTGCTGAACGTGCTCGTCCTTGCTGTTTGAGGAGACGCTCCGATCGGATCGCGCCTCGTGTGCGGCTCTCCCCCGCGTCGGTTGATCGCATCGATGCCAGTTGCGCCTTCTTGCGTTTGACCTGAAACGTGCTAGACGAGCAGAACTGACCATGGCAGAGTGTCCACGCGCACGCTTCGAAGCTCCAGAAGCAGGTTGTTCGAGGTTGGCCGACATGGTGTTGAGAAAGTGCGAGGTGGAGGGAGAGAACAAAGTTGTGATGAGCCACCCGCGAGATGGGGGAAGTTCCCCAAGTCGCGGAGAGCTCCACACGATTTTTTTTTTCTCTCTTTTTCCCGGTTCTCGGCTCGCCCTTGAGCTTCGGAAATGATGGAATTCCGACATTCCCCCCAACTTGCTGGCAAATAGCCAATACATTAGACAAATTGTTGTACAACTGCCTGCCGGGGCCGGGAGCGACGAACACCGGGCAAACTGTCGAGACACAACTTTGAGAAGGCCTTCTCTTTCACCCCCTTTCCCACCCTCTCCCTCGTTGCTGACCGCTCAGATCGATGGCATCTTCATAGATCCTGTCTTTGTAGAAAAATGCATCTCGATGCGACCTGATGCTCGATTCTTGTCTCCGAAATGAGCCCTCATCCGCGGCATTAAGCGGAGTACAGGAGTAAAGGGCTTTGTGCTCGCTCGAGAGGCCTTACCCTTTCTTTGCTCACACTTTGCAACTCGCTCGAGAATGTCTGCACCTGCGGCTGACAACCACAGCTACATCCGTTACCAATTCCTCCTCACTTTACTCCTCAAGCTCGTCAATCCCTTGATCGACATCATCCCGACCCACGCACCTCTTGATCACGGAGGTCCAACAAAGCGCGAGCTAGAGGGGTTCAAAGACTTGAAGCGCGAGCTAGAGGGGTTCAAAAACTTGGTGGAAACCTTGAAAGCTCTTGAGCAGCCATTCTGGGAAGCAGCACCCAGCAGACTCAACATACTTAACGCACTACAGGAGGTCGAAGCAGCGAAAGATCGAGAGCTGAACCATGTGATGCCCACCTCTCATTTTTGACCTTGGCCTAGAGTCAGTCTTGAGCGTTTCATACTGAACCTCTTTCCATGTCTTTTCAATCGCAGTCGGAACGCTTCAGGCTCGTGCACAACAGCGAGAAAGCATTACTGGTGAACCTCGATACAAACTTCTCTCAATCAAGTGTCTCTACCGTGGCTGACTTCCACTGGACCAGCAATACTACCGTCAAGTAAGGATCGAGATCGTGACCAAATCCATTCAAGGATTTCGGGCCAAGAGAGCTTCGCTGCGCGCGTATTTCCACGGCTCAAGCAACCCAGTTCACCCCGACATCGTGTGTCTCGGCCAGAGTCTTTTCGACATCAACGAAACCCAACTAGTCCAACTTTGTTGGACAGAGAAGAATGATGCACCAATTTTGGCGCACATCACTCGACTCCTACAAGAGATGCTTGATATGCTCACGAAACATGACAAGCACCGTGGCACTGGAGAAGGACGTGGTGCCCTCGCAGAAGCTGTGGGTTATATAGCGTTCTACAGCCTCACAGTGTCCACTTGGCTTGAGCTGATTACGACGCTACCGCTTGGACAATTTGACAGCGTATCGTAGCTGACGAGATCAGCGAATTATGCGTTAGCCAGTTCTGGCTCGCCTTTGATCCAAGGATTGCAATAACTGAGACCCGATGATGTTTGTTTTGCAAACAGAGTGAAGGTCTGGGCAAAGCTTTTCGTGACGTGAGCGCATCAAATAGAGACTTTGAGGGCATGTCTGATGACTTTTGACCTCACAGATGTACAACCAGCATGGTCGCAGCCTTGGTCTCTCGAAGGGCGCTCTTTTCGATGATCAGCCAGACCCATCGCACCACGTGCACTCACTCCAACATGCTCTTAAACCCGTTGCCAGAAGACGATCTCTGTTTGCCTGAATCTGTGAATTATTTAGTTCATCACTGCTCGAACAAAATGCAGGTTGAGCTTGTTTCAGGGCACTTTAGCGCGTTTGTTTCTTCGCAACGGAATCGATCGAGGGCTGCTTTATGTCTAGCTTTTGACACAGTCGGGCCGGTCGCCAGAGGGAACTTTGGATCGATACTCACTCATGAGTTGCCAATCCGCTCACGCCATTGCAATGCTGTGACAGTAGAGCAGTCCCTGCAAGAGACAAAGATATGCGACTGATTACTCCTGAGACCAGGCGAGATCCATGATTGACCGAGAATGCGTTTCGGATTACTAAAGATAGCCACGCGAGCAGTGCGGGTTCTTCCTCCGGTCCGCGGTCTTGAGAGCGCACGGTGCCCTTGGACGGCTCATGTCAATGGGAAGTATCCGCCTTTCTCTCTTCCACTGCACCCTCAGCTCTTCCTGCGCCTTGCATTTGCTAACAAATGGAGTCAGCCTCCTCGCCCAATTCGTACGAAGAGTACACGCACCTTTTGCACTCAGCAAAAGACCTCGTCTCGAAATTGAGCGAGCTCATCGAGCAACGCAAAAAATCCCAAAAGATGGGCAGTGACCCTCATCTTAAGGCCTTCAGGAAGCTCGTAGGGGCTCTGCAACAAATCAAAAAGCCGGTATGGGATACATCACCAAGCGCGCTCACCGTGTTTGCAACACTGCGCAATTTCGAGGGATCCAACGATATCGCCCAAGCCGCTCAAGCGCGAGCCAACAGATCTGAGGTGTGTCCCTCTATGTGAAACAGGCGCTGCGCTTAGGAATAGTGTCGGACTGAACATTCAGCCTGAGCGAACAGTATACATCTTATAGGCTCATCAGTGATAGTATTCTTGCTTTGCGCGTATGTAGCACCTTGATCGTACTTCAATATTGCTTCACCCCAATGTGCGATTGATGTATCACGCTCCCCGAATAGGAGTACCGCGACCGAATGCGACTTGAGAAAGGTCTTTGGCGGAAAGACCTTTGCAACATCGCAATCCCGCATGATGCACCGGAGATCGCATGCCTCAAGGCTTGTCTTGATCACCTCAATGACGAGCAAATGACAAATCTCCGCGAGTCAACGACGAAGAATGGGACGTCAGTTCTGGCAACGATCAACACGAAAATCGTTGCACTGGCCAATACTTTAAAAAGTTATTCCCGACATCCCTCAGAGCCCAACCTCGAGCGAGCTGTAAGGCAATCACGCAGACATATCAGCCGGTGCATCATCAATTGAGCTGATGACAAGGCTACCGTTGCTCCATCCCAAGGCAGATGTAGCTGCAAGCATGTGTGAATTATGCGTAGGTCTACCAGTTCTCGATTTCTGCTTATTTGCATACCACGGATGTCTGAACTCGGAAACTTGTACATTTAGGTATCCGAACTCGGAGACAAGTTCTGCAAGGTGAGCTGGAATGCTTTCAATTTGCTGTCCCTCTTGCTGATTTGTACCGTCTTTTTAAAAGGCCTATAACCGTCACGGCCGCACACTAGGTATTCCGTCTGAAGCGCTCTATAATTTGAAAGCGCGTTCACTCGGACACGCTTTCAAACCCGTTGCTCGAGGAAGACTTGTCTTTCCTCGCAACATATGGTGACGTAGGTCCCCAGCTTCATATTCATGTTTTCAGATCATCACTCGCTAACGTAGTGCCATCATGAACTCTGCTCGGCAGTGATGATGTTCGGGTTTCGACACCTTTTTGTGTCTCAATTGAGAAAATTTTGTACTGGAACAGCCCAGAATTTGCTGTGGTTTTGCTTTTGCTTTGTAAAGACACTGGGATGGGATGAATTTTACAGAAATACACAGTCGCGGACAGAGTCGAGAGTGCAAATCGGTATTCTGGTTGAGCGGAGCGGACGTGAATTGGTCTGGCGGAAGTCAGCGCCGGTTGCGATCGCGTGCGAGGTGGAGGCGCGGTCTCCAGACCGGTCAGAGTGGAACCAGTAGAGGATGCGAGGGTCGGCGCCAGTTGTCGGCAGCAGCCCAATTCCTCCGCGGAGAGACTCGTGTCTGTCGCCGTCGCGCGCGGGTGTCTGGTCTCGCGCTGCTCTGTCTCTTCCTCTTTCTCCAGCGCTGTCCGAAGCGTGATCCTCGTATGCTTTCCTTCTGCCTCCTGGGCGATCCTGATTCCTCAAGAGCTCCAGCCGCTGACCTCTCATCTTCTCATCCTTAGACTCTCACACCCTTCTCAACTCCATCGCGGCCTCGCTCGTCGTCTTCAACGTTTCGTCGAGCTCTCTTAGTACATTTCTTGGCTACTACCCGCACTTCATTCCCAACAACTTGTTCTCGCAAAAGGGACCCGACAATGCCTCGGTTATTCGTTACAACGCCTCCCGCAGAGTCGCCGGTACCTACCAGACGACGCACGGCATCCCGATTATCAGCGAGCTGCCCAGACGCGCCTACTCGGGAGAAGCGATAAAGAAATTCAAGAGCGCGCGACCTCTGACGAGACGGCGGCTGACGCGCGCATGGAGAGCTTCGCACATCGACCTGGTCGGTATCCTCGCTTGAGGATCTCTCCTTGTTGAACACCTACCTCCGAACTCCGTGCGCGCTCTCGATAAGGACGAAAGAGAACGACCGCCCTCCGACCTTGCACCCTCTCGCTCGAGCCGGTCTCGTCACTACCGAGATCTCACGCGACCACCAAGTCATCTGATTCGAGCGGCAAGACGAAGCCAGAGGAGGGGGTTCCTACCGTCGAAAGCATCCTCAGACGGTCGAATTCACGCCTTCCCCCCTCGACTCGATCACTGCACCTCCCTCTCTAAGTTCAAGGAGATTGAAAAGGTCGACAGCGATCGACTGGCCAACTCGTCTTCCTCGATCTCTTCTATCGGAATCTCACTCGGTTCCCTCCCTGTCCCTCGGTTCCCTCGCTTCCACGATCTCCTCGATCGGAAGCTCTCTGCTTCCCTTCCGAGTCTATGTTGGTTCCCTCCCAACTCTCCCTCGGTTCCCTGCCGAGTCTCCCGCTTCCTCGATCTCCTCGATCGGAAGCTCTCTCGATTCCCTTTCGAGTCCATGTTGGTTCCCTCCCAACTCTCCCTCGGTTCCCTGCCGAGTCTCCCGCTTC
>NW_027481685.1:0-11292 GCF_050403365.1 Sporobolomyces koalae
ACTGTCACCTTGTGGTGTACAAGCTCCTGCAAGGCCTTTGCCAAATGGTTTCACCAATCTAAAGAGGCTTTCAGACCTGTCAAGAGGGATCGAGTTTGGCTCTGGCAAGCTTTTATTGTACAGACAATTGAGTGAAAGTGCAGAACGATTCAATCCTTGTTGATTGATTCAACAGAAAGACACTTATAGAAGGGTACAAAGCAAAGGGAAACGCTCGGGTTTGCCTCGCTCGCGAGATGTTGAGAGCCGAGAGGTCAATGGTGTGTCTGGCTTGCAGTCACGATCAGCGAATGCGGGAAGACAAACAAGCCAGAGCAGAAGTTCCAAGCTTCTCGATCTATGTCTACAAATTCTTCATCTTTGTCCATCTTGCTTGCCCAGAATGAAGCCCTAGATATCGTAAGGAAATGGATCCTTCCACTCTTCCAATCTTGGCAAAATGAACTTGCTTCATTCAGTGAAATGTTTCCTGTGGCGCCACAAGCTGCAGGTCGAGAAAGAATTGATTGGATTTAGTAGACTGGCGGAAGATAGCGACAAGCCTCGCAAGGGTCCAGTAAACTGGCGGAAAGGTGCAGGTGAACTGCCGGAAACGTAACGATAATGTTAAGACCGTGCTGGGAAAAACAGCCGGAAACTGGTGCTCGACGGCTTGAAAGGCTGAGAAAGGACGGTGGGAGTCGGTAGCAGGTGAAGGTATGGAAATGGACGGTCGGGATCGAAGAGTTCGAAAGGTGTGGGAAAACATTCCGCAAGGTTGAAGGCGATCACTCGGAATCGGACTCGCCAGTAGACCAGTCGAGGTATATCGGCTCCTCCTCCTGGTAGTAGTGTACGAATGCAGAAGACGGAACGACAGGACCGCGAGCAGGACGGAAGTCACGAGGTGGTGTGACAGTTTGACCAGGAACGAAATCGGCCGGAACTTCCACACGAAAAGGGACGATAGGGTTCGGACATTGTTTCGCACGGTGTTGTTGCCAGGTGCGCCTGCACTTGAGGCACCCCGAAGTCGCATGCAGGTAACTGCGTTCGAGTTTGGTGAGGGGGCCAGAACGCAGAGAGCGAGAGACATCGTGGTTTGTAGTCGGTACAGAGGTGGACGAAACGGTAGACGATGGGGAACGGAACGAAGGGGCGGTCGAAAGTCTGGAGAATTTCTCAGAAATTGAAAAGCGGCGTGTTGAAATCACCTCCCATTGCGCTTGAGCAACTCTGTCGAACTCCTCATAGTCAATCTCAGCCAAAGGCTCGCGTGTCTCGTTGCTCTTGTGGGCATTCCCGAGGAAAATGGCCGTCGAATCGATCGAGAGATGCGTCAGGTCGTTCTGTTGCAAACCGGTGTTCAGAAGTACATCGTGCGCGCGTAGGAAGGCGCATAGCTCCGGGTCCATGTTGTACAAGAGGTGCTCTACGAAGTCGCGATCGGGGAGAATGGCGGATCCAATGGTCGAGTGGAGGTCGCGCAGCGTTGTTGACCAGGTGCTGTAGGGCTGACCGTCTTGCAAGCTCCTCCTGATCTTGCCCTTCACGTCCCAAATATAGTCCTTAACGTACGCCTTCTTCCTGAACTCGAGGACAAAGGCGGGCCAGGATTTCTTCAAGTGCCCCAAGACGTTCGACGACCACCAGGTGCGGAGCTGGGGATGATGGAAGATGGTGGTACCAAGAATGGCGATCTTCTTCGGGTCCTGGGTGACCTTGCGATCGAGGAAGTACAGCTCCATCTCGAGAAGGAAGTTCTGGACAGAGGCGGGCGACAGATCCGGCAGCATAGGCTTGCCGCCGGAGGACGAGGTCGTAGACGAAGTCATTGACGATGAATCGATCGATCGGGATCAGAGACGTGAGCGGAAACGTTGACGCGAGCGAGAACGTTCAGATCAGAGATAGATACGGTCGGGACGATCGAATCCGAATTGGTCGGAGTTGCTTGGTTGGCTTGCCCCTCCTGGTCGGACGTACTGTCACATGGAGCGGCTCGTCGAAGATCTGCTGGGGGTCAGAACGGGGGCCCGACAGGGCGATCTCAAAAACAAGAAGTCAAAAGGGAATTCACGCTCAGGTTCGCTTCCCTCGACAGAAGCTGAGAGAGCTGAGGGTCCAATGATGTGTCTGACTTGCAATCTCGATCAGCGAATGCATGAGGAGAAACAAGCCGAGTTTGATCATATGTCTCAGAACCCTTCATCTTGCTGGTCCACAATACAGTCCTTGAGTCGTAAGGAGCTGGATGCTTGCACAGGTATGGTAAGAAAACACCCCTCCTCGTCCTTGGCTCCATGCAGCTCTTGAAGGATGCGGAATGATGCACCTTGTCCAAATCCTCCTGATACTTGCTGATACCACGCATTCTTTTCAGAGCTTGCTCCCAACACCAGCTGCTTTCTGTCACCGGATGTTCTGACTGTCTTCCCTCGGCTTGCCTAGCGATACCACTCTGAAAGGCTTTGCTTCCCTTACAACACCTGCGCCATTTATATTCTGTCGAATCAGGGTTGTCGATTGATACATTCTGCGCTTTTTGACCCACTTGCCTTCAAAATGAAAGATGCAGCGTTACAACCCAAGCTTGGTGTGTTTGTTCATGAGTGGTGCCATCCCTGCAGATTTTTCAGATATGTGCAAGGAAAGGTGTTTCCCTTACCATATCTGTACTCTGCATACGGGTCTTTCTTGCAGGGATTCAGACTTCCTACAGCTGTCCTTGCACACCCATCGGTGGGGATGTCGTGGATCAATGCCCATTGCACATCTTATCCAATTACAATATCACATATGTACCACTCTCCTACTTGTTAGTTGTCTATCAAACGGGTTCCTTTTTGTACATTGGGTCAGATGTTTGCTCATGAGTGGGTCAGGTGTTTGCTCATGAGTGGTGCAAACCTTGCAAGAATGGTTCATGCTGAAAGGGAAACGCTCGGGTTAACCTCACTCGCAAGCGCTGAAGACTGAAAGGCCAAAAGGGTGGGGCTGGCTTGCAGTCTCGATCAGCGGGTGCGTATACAGATGCTACACAAGAGCGCATACCTGGCTTGCAGTCTCGATCAGCAGGTGCGTGAAGAGAACCAAGCCAGAGCAGAAGTTCAGAGTTTTCAGATCCATGTCTCAGAATATCCATCTCTTCCCATCTTGCATGCTCAGAGTACAGTTCTAGTTGTTGTGAGGAACTGGTTCCTTACACATGCAAGACGTTGTTCACAGAGAAATAGAGCTCAATGGCTATGGATCTACAACCACCCTACTGCTGGGTGTCTAAGGACAGCTGTCGCAGCTCAAGGTCCTGCAAAACGAACTGAACTTTAGGACAGGGTTGAAAAAAGTGTAAGGCTTCACTCACTTTACAGCACATGTACTCTTGATATAAGTTTTTTCTGTTTGAATCAGTCTTGTCAATTGATGCATTCTATGCGGCTTTGTCCCATTGTCTGTATGGTGAAAAGTGTGGTATGTAATGGACACAGCTTCTGAGCTTTGACCAAATACACCAGTGTAAGGAAAGGTGTTTTCCCCACACTTGTCCCCTTTATATGTGTCTTTCTGATGAATCAATCTCGTCGATTGATTTGTTCTGTACTTTTACTCAGTTGCTGGTACAATGAAGGGTGCCACGTTACAACTAATTGGCCAAAAAGGCACAAAATCCAGCTGGATTGCTCAGTACCATATAAGCCAAAAGGACTTGCAAGGATTCAGACTTGCTGCCGTTGTCCTTGCACGCCCACCACGCTGGGCTGTTGTGAATCCATCGCCAGTGCGCATCTTATCTGGTGCAAGTCTTGCAATATAAGCCAAAAGGACTAGTCACAAGTGAGAGACTCTGATGTGCATCAAGTTTATGACATGGCACTGCAAAAAGGTGGATTTTCTTTGCACTGGCTGGTGCATCTTGACAGCATCTTGACACATATGCGGAAGTACTGCAAGCAACCTACACGTAGTCATTTAGCTTTGTAGGTTAACTTTGCTGGAGGACTTGCTTTGTCAGCATCTTTCTTGTGTCTTTTCTGCGTCCTGTAACGCCACACTTTTCATTGTACAGACAGCTGAGTTCAGCAGCCCACGATTATTCAATCAACAAGACTGATCATTCATCAACAATCCTATTGTGTCATGGACCTAATACACATTTCTTGTGACTAGTCATTTCAGCTTATACAGTACTGAGCAATCCAGCTTTCAGCTTGGATTTTGTGCTTTTTTGGCCAGTTGGTGTACTTAGTCACAGCTCAGAAGCTGAGTTCATTACATGGTGTGGTATCAACACACTTCTCTTTACCCCGCTAAGCAGTCCTTGCAAGACTTGCACCACTTATGAACAGAGCCCTGACCCATTGGACCAAAGGAACCAGTTTGATAGACAGCTATCAAACAGGAAAGTGGTACATATGTGATATTGTGATGGGATAAGATGCGCACTGGCGATGGATTTACAACAGCCCAGCATGGTGGGCGTGCAAGGACAACGGCAGCAAGTCTGAATCCTTGCACCTACACACTGACCTTTGGACTCAAAGGCACCAGTTGTAAGGAAAGGTGTTTTCCTTACAACACTTGTCCCCTCTATATGTGTTTTTCTGGTGACCTAATCTGATTGATTAATTAGTTCTGTACTTGTGTCAGTTGCTGGTAAGATGTAAAATGAAGGGTTCCCTGTTACACCAGTTCAAGAAACAGTATTCTCCCAGGAGGCTGGTACATAGGTGAAACTTGCAATACTGCAAGAAAGCTCAGAACTCAGGGAACATCAATAGTCTTGTGGACGGGCATGCAATGAGAACCATATACAGACTGAATTGCTGCAAAAAAGGCGAAGAGGGTGGTCGGGCTGGATTGCATTCACAAGCGCAAGATGAGGGCGCGTACCTGGCTTGCAGCACTTCAGCAAATATGTGAAAAGGACAAGGCAGAGGACAGAGATTTCAAGAAGACAGAGGACAGGAATTTCAAGTTTTTTGTCACCTGGCTTAGAAACCTTCATCTCTTTGATATTTGCTTGTCCAGGATATTGTCCATGCACAAACAGACATTGTAAGGCGCTTGATCAATCTACTAAGCTGATTGCGCAATACACTCCAAATTGACTATAGAGTGCTGATCCATTGCAATCACACAATATTCACTCTGGTATCAGGAAGGTTCTAGATCAGATCTCCGCAGGTTGCTGCATATTTGATCATACTCTATGAGAGGAGCCATGATCATTGCGGGTTGGAATCTCAGGTGCAGCGAGGGGCTAGAGGCTGGAGGAGAAGACAGGGGTAATTGAGCAAAACAAGGATACTGCCAAGTCATTATACAGTTCCTGGAACAAGAAATTCACTTGTCCGATGCATCAAAGATATGACAACAATTGGCAACTCGGATTGATCTATGGTTTTTTCCAGTGTTTTCGAAGTGTCATTCGCCTTGTCATCTATGCTTTTGTCTTCTTCTCTTCGATTTGTGCAGAAAACCTCATACAGCTCTGAAACGGCAATTCTTGATTGGCGGTCACATACGCAGCAAAATTTGAGTCTTTGCCACTCAGACCAACACGTCTGGTCCGACCCAGACATCTTGAAATCCATCGAATGCCGCTTTGACGGAGTCACGCCTCGCCTGCATCGGAAGTTATGTTGCACATTTCCAGCAGAAAAATTCACTCGTGTCGGTACGGCAATAAACAGCATCCGGCGATGATTTCACAGAATACAGCTCATAGCATTTTGCGTCTACTGCCCCTACAAGCTCGAAGATTTCCTGAAATCTCACCACAGGCGAGATCATCAGCATTAGCCGTATGTCTTAGGAACAGCAAGTGGGTTCGCTACCCATGTGCTTGCCTGTATCTCGCTAAAGCTTGTCTTGATCTTTCCGTTTTGACAATCGTTGCCCCAGCAGTCTATGGTACAAGTAAGTTTCGCTTGCTCTTGGCATACGTATTTCTGATCGCGCGCAGATGCTGTGTTGTCTGCCCTCAGCGCTTCGAAAAGCATCTGGCCCCCTCTCTTCCTCCTTATTGTGCCCCCTCAGCTCTCCTTGCTACCCTTGCTGAGAACATCCATGAGCCATTGACAACGAGAAACGCCACTTCGAGGGACACTCCTCACAAGGCTTGTAGGCGCTGCAGCCATTGTTCGGAGCGCCGAAGTCTTGGGCGCGATGATGTCTGACCAAAATCCGATCGAGCTCCTTGCTAGCTTAACGAAAGCTTCAGCTGCTAAGGCCCACGATCCAGACCGGACTTTGCTGCACGACGACGCAAGGATGGCTGCACTGTGATCCAACAGAGTGGACCTCTGTAATGCAGGCGCATCGATGGCTACGACGAAATTGCCATCGGAAAATCGTAGAAAGAAGGTAGCAGTTTCAAAGACTGGCGCCAGAGACAGAACTCGAAGCTCATCAGATGAATGGACGCCCTAGCAGGACACTGCAAGTTCTATTCGATGATATCCGCGCAACGCAGATAACAGATTCATATATCCGTGCTGATGAGGCATCCAGCAATTTGCTCTCTCATAAGTCATTTCATGAAGGTTTTTACAGCACACAGCTGTGCAGGACCTCTCGAAGGCAGATACCATGACAGGCTCAGAGAGTCAGTCTCAGGAAGAGTGAGCAAAGCGACCGACCAAGGTGATGTCAGCGAAGCTCTAGTGAAGAAACGGAAGCTCAAAAGGCGTGATGTGCATATGTCAGCTACGATGCTTAATTCGATGATAGCTTTCAGATGCGTCAGTTGCGCAGCGGGAAGGAAGTGACTCGCCTCACAAAAGAGAGATTCACGTCAGCGTCTTGCACACTGGCCTGATGAGGTTTATACTTCTTGGCGTTTTCACTGTGTGTGATCAAGTCCCAGACGAAGGGGCACTTAAGGTGACACCAAACCAAAGCCTTAAGTGCCCCCAAACCAAAAGAGCCGAGCTGCATGAACGTCAACTTTAAGTACGGTGCACAGGTTCTGCTGTCACTCACATATTGGACTCGATGAGATCTGGCGAGTTTCACTTCTCTTGAACATTGATCTGTGCACTGTATCTCGCGATCTTCCTCTCCGTGCATGCGTAGATCTATATGCCGCTGTAACAGTCGCATGTCTTCGTTGATTATGCAGCTATTCATCACGCCAAGATAGTCCTCCGGCACGGTGAATGCGCGCTCTGTGCGAGAATGACTGCAAAAAGCATTCTCTCGCCAGAATCGCGAATTTTTCTCTTAACGTATGCATCACCTTTACAATGGACCTGAACCAGTCAGCCAATCTGAAGTATTCAGCAACAAAATCTGGCTCAGGCTGGAAAGGAAAGGACAAAACTTTTGAGAAAGAGCTGATCTGTTTGAGAACACGCTTGCAGGTTGCTGGCAGTCAGGCATCTAGACTCGCAGTCCTCAATCCGGTGTCGTCACCAAGACTTGGTGAGGCTGGTCCTACACTGCCGACTGATGTAAAATGGAGGCCTTCGGTATTCTGAGCGGCACAGGCGCAAAAGAACTCCTTCGGGCCGGTGACCAGTCCTTAAACAAGCCTGAGGAATTGCGACATTGCCGGTGAAGCTCCTGACCTTGACGATGCACATGACATATTCGTTGCCAGCCCGAGCAGCAATCAGTCCGTCTGTCGTGCCTTGCTGACGTCACACCGATGTCAAATTTGCGTTGGTCTAGCTTTCACACTAAATGAGAATCGTCAGGTGTTTTGTCAACTATAGCTTTCTGACACGCACGTCCGCTGAATCTATTCCGTCAACCCAAAATATTTCGTGTCTGTGTACAATCAGCGAGTATCAACGAAGTGCCATAATCGCTCTACGCCCGTTACCTCGCTCTTCTCCCTTGGTCACGAGGTTATTTTGATCGAGTTCTGCGATCCTGATCAGGGTCGAGACTTCACGAGTCAACGCGACAATCTGCGAGTGATCCGTTTCGCAGTTGGCGGATTCGAAGCGTTATTGACAGAACGTGACAAGGTCGAGGAGACCGCCGTGAGCTGACGCGTCATGCCTCTGGCTCCCACTAGAGGCTCGGAGGTAAAGGACTGCTTACAACTTTCCCGCTTGACATTCTCAATGCCTACAAAGTTGCTGTTGATCTCTTTCGTCGTGAAATGTTCGTTCCTTGCGTCAGCAATAAGTTTACACACATGTGAAGCATTAGACTCTGCTTTTATCGCAGGCTTCTCTATCCCACGGCTTCTCTATCCCACGCGAATAGATCGCCAGTGATTCTCCCGTCGAATGCTTGATGTGGGGATAGCTTGAAGGAATCATAGGGTTGCAGATCACCGAGATCCACTCAATGAAAATAAGTGATGATGCAAGGACGACGCTTGGGCCTGAATTCTTGCGTTCGATCTTCTATACCGTTTTCCAGACTCGAGAGATCAGTTGCTCTGTCCTGGTCCCATTCACTCGGAGTAGAAGTGAGGTCGCACTAACAAGCTTCTCTCTGTCTGCATAGTGCAAGGATCAAGGCGTACTCAATCGTCCTTACACGAGGCTGTTGGTGATGTCTTGCCCTTGAGCTCTCTTCTGAAATCAAAAAGGCCAAATGTACACCCGTGCTCGTTGGAAGTCGTCTTCATGCTGTTCTCTGTCCAAAGGTCAGCTGACCCTAAGGTCAGCTCATCAGTGTACAACTATAGCAATCTACGTAGATTGTCTGAAAGCGTCTGCAGACCTATGAAAACCATGTAGGCATTTTTTATTTGATCATGGAATCAACTGTGCCAATGCCGACGACCCCGTATGTGCAGGCATTCCGCAGCTTTCTCCCTTACCTGTATTCCCTATCTATCTTCGCTACAAGTGTCTGAGCATGAAACAGCAACTTCGCGATCATGCTGATCTGTCAAGCGGAAGACCGCAGGTCTGTCAAGCGGAAGAAGACAGGAAGGCCATGTTCTTCTAATGCTTCAAGAGGTCTTGTAATGCTAAGCGGCACCTCTACTTGATTCGCAACCCCATGAAGTCTGATCGCTGGAAACAAGGCAAAGAATGTGCAGTGCGAGCCTTCGTTTGACGCTAAACCAATGTCCAAGTTTGGGATGTGATGTCTAGCCAAGTGCCAGCGTCGTGCAACCTGTATTGCCGTGCTGGCAGACGAGCACGAGCTTCGAGAGCAGACAAAGTCTGTGTCAAAGCTAGGAAGCTCACGTGGGCCCTTGGTGAGCTATAGAGACGAAGTTGGAAGAGCTTGACAGTCAGAATTTGCACAGTGCTGGTGTATCGCTCTCCTGCTCGAAATTTATGTTTGAACTACTCGTATTCAGACGCAAACAATGTCACAAAGATCAGCAGAACTTTTTCTGAGCGATGCAATCTCTGCACTAAGGATGAAAGTTGTCTGCATTTTCTCGACCAGTCTTGTCTTGCGCTAGCTCTTGGAATGCAGATGCAAAGAAAGTTGCTCTCTTCACGATACTTGTATCTCTGACAATGTCTTTCTCACCAGTTCAACCTTGTTCGATTCATTGATTCTACACTGCACTATTTGTCTGTGCAATGACAGGCGCAGCTTTGCAGCATAGTCATCACAATTGTAGACTTCCAGGCTCTTTCAGAAATTGCTGCCTAATTTGGCATCTTATCAAGGTGCGTAATTCTCAGAACGTGAGATGCAGACAATTCTACAGCCTGATAAAAGCAAAAATCAGGACTTTCGTCTGTTGTTTGGACACACAGGAAGCAGGAACTTTTCAAATAAATTTACAAAAGTGGAGTTATCTTGATGGGTTGCCCATATTTGGCTATGTTGGGGGTCGCTTGGGATACCGTACAAAAGCTCGCGCTCCCCTATTTCATTCTGGTCCCTGCGAAAAGCTTCCGCGCAGATAGTTGTAGCGCCACACCTTTCATTGTATGGACAACTGAGCCAGAATGCTCAGACTGAATCATTTGACAACGTCAACAGAAAGACATACACGAATGGTACAGGTGTTGATATAGGAAGAGTACAAGCTGTAAGGTGAGCAAAGCCTTACAGTAGTGGCAAGAACTGAGATGTGAAGCTCACAAGAGGTCTCACGTGAGGTCCTCCTTGACAAAGCTGGGAGACTTTTCGAACTGCTGGTGATTGCGCAAATACTGCTGTAAGTGTTGCAGCATCAATTGCCCAGATTATCCAACACAGACATTGTAGCTTAACGGTAGAGCGCGTCAAAAGCTTTCTCGAGATCTGGGGTTCGATTCCCTAGCATGTCATAGTCTTTTACACTAAAAGACTACTCCCGATATCGAGCCATACTTCAATAGTAAGCACATCTAGAGAGGCAGGAGAGGTCTGGAGAGTGCGCGTTCTCTCAAGAGCACGCGCAAGAGACTGGAGGCCTGAGAGAGTGCTTGGGAATTGGGAGGTAGGGAACCAACTAGTCTAGCCTTAGACATCACTTCCCTCACACAAGGCCCTCTTTCCCAACACGGAAAACCTTTTGCCTGTTCCAGGTCAACCTCCACTGCAAGACTTGCACCACTTATGAACAAAGCCCTGACCCACTGGACCAAAAGGAACCAGTTTGATAGACAGCTATCAAACAGGAAAGTGGTACATATGTGATATTGTGATCGGATAAGATGCGCACTGGCAATGGATTCACAATAGCCCGGCGTGGTGGGCGTGCAAGGACAACTGCAGCAAGTCTGAATCCTTGCATCCACAGGATTGCAGAGAAAATGACGCAGACACAGAAACACAATTGGATTGACCATTGTCAGGGAACATCAGGTGCAATAACAGGATTGGCAACAAAAACAGGGGAAGAAGGGTACATGCAAGACTTGCACCACTTATGAACAAAGCCCTGACCCACTGGACCAAAAGGAACCAGTTTGATAGACAACTATCAAACAGGAAAGTGGTACATATGTGATATTGTGATCGGATAAGATGCGCACTGGCGATGGATTCACAACAGCCCGGAGTGGTGGGCGTGCAAGGACAACTGTAGCAAGTCTGAATCCTTGCAGTACAGGCAAAGGGTCAGAGCAAGCTGGCAAAGTAAAGGGACAGAGGCAGAAACAAGGCGGACCTCTATGGCACCTTTCATTGTACTAGCAATTGACAAAATTACAGAACAGATTGATCAATGAGATTGCTTCATCAGAAAGACACATAGAATGGGAACAGGTGTGGTGAGGAAATATTGCGGATTTGGAATGGGGCATCATTCCTCATCCATTGAGAGCTTGGATCTGTTGAAAGCTTGCCAGAGCCAAACTCGATCCCTCTTGACAGGCTTGAAAGCCTCTTTAGATTGGTGAAACCATTTGGCAAAGGCCTTGCAGGAGCTTGTACACCACAAGGTGACAG
>NW_027481684.1:0-9866 GCF_050403365.1 Sporobolomyces koalae
CATCGTTTTCCTCTTGCAATGAGCTCTTCCCTATCATTCCCTTGACATTCCAGCGCGCGAGAGTCGAGAACCATTCACATGTTGCGATGGAGAATGCCCGGATTCGGGGTCGCAGCGTCGCGGTGCGTTTGAGAAGCTTTGCGCGCGAGATTTCCAACCTTCGGCAACAAGTTCCAGTTGTTTCATCACTGCCCCCGCGCCGACTCCCGTTCATTCTCGCATGGACGATCACCAGGCTGCTCTTATCAGAGAGCTCGATGGGTACCTGACGTTCCTCAAGCGGCGGTACGTTACGTGTTCCCGTCATGGTTCCCCCTTGCGGATCCTCCGCATGCACGTTGGTCAAAGTCGATCTAACGACCCTCGTGCGATAGGCAAGAGATCGAGCTCGACAGCGCAGAGAGTCTCCGCAGGGTATGCACTCATTCGTGGTACGGATCCGTGCGAGAGAGCGAGCTGACCTGGATTGCGTTCCCGCAGCTGGCGCACCGCTCGACATCCGCAGAGCCCGAGAGCGAGTACGACTCGAAACTCTGTTCCGCGCGCTGCATATCACGGTCGCTGACTCGTCGTCTTGCTGACAGGTTGCATGCTCACATTCCGACAAGCTGGAGGCAGAGCTGGATCGAGGTTCGGGGCAGTCTGGAAGACGAGGCGCAGTCACACAGGATGGCCGCCGAGGGGCTCGACAAGCTCGTTCAGAAGTTGACGCACTTTCGGGATGATCGCGTGCGTGGCGCGTTCGACAAAGAATCAGGCCAGGCGACAAGCTCATATATGATACCTCTGCTCTCTCCAGGACCGCATTCGTCGACGCATTAGGGAAGACCTACGCACGACAGCAACAGAGTACTCCGACTACAAAACAGTGGTTGGTCGATTGCGGAAAGCCTACGAGCGGAAAGTCGAAGAGCTCTTTCATCACGAGGAGGCAGAGCACGCCAAGGACGACAGCGGCACGAAATCGCCAGTCGCAAACTCCGAGGCGGGAGGTTGGCCTCCAGAGCATTGGGCTCCTTCGAGCGACAGCGTGCACTTCCCGCTCGTGAAGAGTCGCGACCGGAGCGATTCGTCTGCATCGTCTGGGAAAGGCGTGCCAGACACTACGCTCGATCTCGACGCCGGACAAGCCTCGCAGCACATTTCCTTCGGCTCGCCTCCTCAGGCGTCAGTATTTGTATCAGGCGCTACATCCTCGTCTGGCTCGGCTCCATCAGCCTATCGCGATCCGCCAACCGCGAAACAGAATGTGTTCGAAGCAATCGCCAAACGGGACTGGTCTACCGAGAAACATCGAGTGAATTCTATTGTGAGAGCAGTTGGCAGTCTGGCGAAAGGAAATGATTCGGGAGTATCGCTGAATTCAAGCAAGGGAGCGCGGAGTCGTCAATACGGCGGCAAGCTGAAACGGGAAGCGGAGGAGGCCGGTACGTCACTGACATCTGACACGTGCTTCATCCTGTTCTGACCTGTTTCACACTGCAGATCGTCAATATCGTGCCGGAATTTTCCAACTCGAAACGCTTCGTTTACAAAAGCAGCGCGTACAAGCCTCTGCTCGTGAATCACTGCGAGAATTCGTCACCGAAATGGCCTTGATCATCAAAGAAGTACTCGATCAGCGGGTCTCGGACCAACTCAGCATGGGCTACGCCCAAGTCGCCGTTCGTTGCTTTCGAATTCTCCTTGTGGCGCGGCTCTGGTCTTATACCCGAATTCACGACTGACATAATCTATGTTTTTAGATCGGAGATCACGTGAAACCTGCAGTCGGCAAGATCGAGCCGTACCGAGACGTTGAGAACTATTTCATCGCGGTTCCCGACGAACCTCCAGCAGATCAACCTGTCTACTGCAAGCTCGCTCTTGTCGCATTCAGCATCTCTTCTCCATCACACTGACACGATCTCACGAACTCTAATCAGACATAAACGCGTTCATTGGCGAATGTCGCAGTTTGCTGTTCGGCGTCAGCCTGCAAGATTACTGCGCAAACCATCCGGGTCTTCTGGTTCCGACCATCGTCCAGCGCTGGTCAGTCTTTTCACTACTTGCTCGCCGAAAAACCTGTGCTGAAGCATCCGTATGAGGTAATAGTATCGAAAAGGTTGAATCGTCAGGCCTAGACTTCGAGGGAATCTATCGAGTGCCAGGTCAGTCGCTTCGCAGGTGGAAGTTCAGTGCTGCCCTCTGACTCGCAATGATACGAATCCGTCAGGAAAACTTGCAACGATACAGCAGATCGTGCATCGGATGGAGAAAGGGGAGGAATCGTTCCGGTTCGGAGATCACGACGAAGTGTCTGCCGTGGCCGGTGTGCTCAAGGTAAGCTTTCCCGCCTCGACCATTGAAGATCGTGTAGGTACGAGCTGACAAGCCCTTCGTAGCTATACCTTCGGCAACTACCCATTGCCCTGTTTCCCTTTCCGGCTAGCGAGTGAGGATATTTCGCTCGCGTCTTCAATTTCCAGGTGCAGGCATTCACCGTTCGCTTGACCAGTCGGAAAGCATTCGCAGCAGATTACGCTTCGTCCCCAGAGAAAGCCATGGCTGCTTTACTCCGCCGAATTCGCCGGTTATCGGCGCCTCAGCAAGCAACGCTCAAGGCGGTGTGCCGTCATCTCGCTCGAGTGGCACAGTACGTGGCAGTCAACAAGATGACTCCTTCCAATCTTGGCCTTATTTTCAGCGCGGTGGTCTTTGGCGAGGACGAGGGTGCTACTCTTGAAAGCCTGCAGAACTCGAAGGTCAGTCGTTGTGCTCGTTTGCTTCGACGAGGACAGATGCTAACATGCACATTGCCAGGATTCGACGATGGAGCTTCTGATCAAGCAGCAGGATACCCTGTTTGAGGGCCTTCCCCTGGAACAGCCAGCACTCGTGAGGTCGAAACAACCGAGTAGCAATATAGGCTCGACAGTGCGGCCCGCTTCAGTTCAGCCGGAAGAGCCTGTTGCAGCGTCGTCCTCGTCCTCTTTGGTATCTGCCTCAGAAACTCCACCCTCGGCCAACCCGGCAACTGGTGAGTCGAGCCTCGTGTTCCTCGAAGCGGAAGGTTCTTGCTCATACCTGTACGTTTCTTCTAGGACGAGCAAATTCGCGACAGTCTGTCGACTCGATATACGCCCTATATCAGAATGCATCATCAGGACTGCACGTCAACGAGCAGACTCAGCCTCAGCAGCACATGTCTTCCCCTTCTCTCCCACCGGCGCCAGGTCGCAGCTCCGCAATACCCATATACCCGAGCGCGCCTAGAGTACACCCACATCCCACGAGCTCGCCCCTGCGTCCCTCGACGACGGCTTCGCAGCCTGTGTTCAATATTCCCCATGTCGATTCGAGCTCGGAACTCAGTGACCTCGATTCCCCAAGTCCGCCATTGTCGGCGGCTCTAGGAAGACATGTCCCGCAGTCAAACTCTCATCCAAATATGTTATAGTGCTTGTTGTCTTTTTGTCTTCTATTCTGTGAACTCTTTCAAGGAATTCTTGGAAAGCCAATCTCGAGAAACCCTCCATACTTGGAGCGTCATCGCGAAGGCTCCCTCCGCGCGAGAGCATGCCACACTGCATCTCGCGATCAATCTTATAGCTCATCGGAAGTATAAGGTAGGATGGTTATGCTGGAGATTCCAAGTAGTGCAAATTCCGTAACTTTTTGGCTCGTCGAAATAGACGAGCCGTTAAAGAAAAAATGGTCAGGGTGGGGGCTACAGTAAGAGGAACAGAGGAAGTAACGATGTGGGGGTATCTATGAGACAAAATAGCGAGACAGGATGCGGCAATGGCAAAAGGGAAAGAATGTCAAAAGGGGAAAGGCGAAAGGGGGGAAAAGAAGAAAGGGAAGGGATGAATAAGAAGATATCTATAGGGAGCCGTGAAGCTGGTGGGCGTGACGAGCGGCGAGGTGTCGCTTCGCCGTCGAGTTGTGCGACGAAGAGTGCGATCGAATGCGAACGCATTTGTCGCCGGAAAGCGCGGGCTTCCATCCGGCCTCGCAGGCGTAGACGACGCACTGCGACGACTCGCATCCCATCGAGACGGCGCCACGGATCTTGGTGCAGTCTTGGCCTTCACCAGTCGAGGCGCAACCACCGCAAGAGTCCAAAGCTTGGGTGACATCGAGACACTCGTCTATAGAAACACGCCGAATCGTCAGCGACTGTGGTGATTCTCATATGCGCGGGAAATATTTGACTCACATCCGCCTTCGCCAGCGAAGACTCCCGAGAATTCGGTTGCCGAGGTGAAATGTTGAGCCACAGCTTGCGAGTAAGAAGACGAGCCGACGATGGGGCAAGCAACCTCATTGGGACTCGGGCAGAGCGACTTGGGAGTCGTGATCTTGCTCTTCTTGGCACGAGCACGCTGGGAAGCGGTCGACTTGACGCAGACGCCTATGTTGGGAGGAAGAGGACTGAATCAGTAAGGAGCTCGGATTTCTTCAGGCTTGAAAATGAGACAAGGAGACGCACCGCTGTTGAGCGCGTAGCCGCTGGGGCAGCCAGTGAGCTGGCACTTGCCCGACGAGCAGACACCGGTAGCACCGGCGGGGAGGAACTGGCAGCACTTTCCGAGCGCACCGCAGTTGTTGGGGTCGGAGCTAAGGTCGACCTGGGTGCAAGCACCGTTCTGGAGAGTGTAACCAGTGCTGCAGGCGGTGGCGATGCAGGTTCCGGACTTGCAGGTCGTACCGATAGCACCGGGAAGCGAGCACTTCTGTCCGCAGCGACCACAGTTGTTGGTGTCGGCCGAGACATCGCGACAGAATCCGAGGAGGAAGTCGAAGTCGAAGAGGTTGCCGCACGAGGTCGTGCATTTGCCAAGCTGACAGTAGCCGCGACCTCCGTTCGAGTAGGACGAGGGGCAGACATTGCCGACAGTACCGCAGTTGTTGGCGTCGGTCATGAGGTTGACGAGGTTGCACTGGCCCGAGCTAAGAGCGTAGGGCGAGTTGCAAGACGAGTACCTGCACTGTCCACTCGAGCATGTTCCGGATCCGAGGGGGAAGTAGCACTTGTTGCCGACAACACCACTGAGGAACATAGCCAACAAGGGTTAGCAAACCGCTCTGAGCAGGAGAAGACAAAAAACCGCACCAGTTGTTCACGTCCGAGGTGAGATCCATGCGGGTGCAGACATTGTTGATGAGTTGGTAACCGTTGTTGCACGACGAGTACTGGCATTGTCCAAACTTGCACGATCCTTGACCGTTCGTGAACGCGCACTTGTTTCCGATGCTGCCGCAGTTGTCCGAGTCGCTCTGCGTGTCGACGGCGGCGCAGGTGGTCTGGGGGAACAGGAAACCGAGGAACGCCGAGGTTTGCAGCTGGTAGCCAGGCTGGCAGCCGGTGAGTTGGCACGATCCGTAGTTGCACGAGGCAATGCCGTTCGGGAACGCCGCCGAGCACTGAGTGCCGACAGAGCCGCAGTTGTTGGGGTCAGTCTGCAGGTTGAGGGAAGTGCAGACGCCGTTGATGTTGTAGTAGCCCGAGTTGCAGTTCGTGAGCTTGCAGACTCCCGACGAGCAAGTACCGGAACCGAAGGGGAACGCGCACACGCGACCGAGGGTACCGCTATCGAAATTCACGCCAGGTGTCAGTCGAGAGTTTCAAGTCTACATCATAGGAGGTTGGAGCGTACCAGTTGTTCGCGTCGGTCATCAAGTTGCGGCAGGTCAAGCTTCCATAATCGAACGTGAAGCCCGAGTTGCAGCTTTGCGGCTGGCAAATCGAGTTCTTGCAAATCGATCCAGAACCGTTGGCGAAGGACGAGGGGCACTTCTTGCCGAGACCTCCGCAGTTGTTGATCTGCGATACGAAGAGTGAGGGTTAGGCTCTAGAAGGACCCTTTCCGAAAGCGGCGAACTCGGCTTACGTCAGAAGTCGTATCGATGGTCTTCGTGCACACACCCGACGAAAGTGTGTAACCGGACACGCAAGATTCTGTTGGAGTCAATGCGAAGAGGTGGTTAGCTGAGCTCGAGTGTCGCAGACCCGAGCGTTTCACGTACGAGCGTAGCATTGCCCGCTGACGCAGGTGGTACTAGCAGCGTTCGCAACGGAGCAGACTTGTCCGCACTTGCCGCTGTTGAATCAGACCGAATGCAGAGTAAGCGACAGTCGAGGGATTCATGGGTGAAAAAAGGACAAGGTTCGCTCACCAGTTCGAGGGATCTGCTTGCACGTTCTGGCAGAAGCCGGTTCCCCAGTTGAAGTCGAAGCCCGACAGACAGAACGAGGGGCCGCAAACTCCCGCCGAGCAGGTGGCTCCGCCTCCGTTCAGCCAGTTGGTCGGACACCGGTATCCCGCGCGTCCACAGTTGTTGACATCCGAATCGTAGTTCGATCCACCAATGCACAGGCCAAGGATGCAGAGAGCTCGCTTGTCAAGGTGGTGATCGGGGTGCGGCGAGACAGCATTCGTGCTGGCTGCGGGCGAGACGCCCTCGAGCGGGGCCGAGGTCGCAGCGGCGAAGGAGAAGAGGGAGGCCGAGGCGACGGCAATTGCGAGTCGTGAGAACAGCATGTTCGGTAGAGAACGGGGGTCAAAAGAGTGTAGGAGTCGGGTCGGTCGATACGAAACTTGCGAGGGCCGGAAGAAAGGAAAAGGTCCCAGGTGTCTCTTGTCTTGGCCGGTAGGGGGTCTTCCTGGTTGAGGTGAGGCTACGGCTGGACTGAGCGACGAGACAGAGGCGAAGCTTGTCTGTAGTCGAGTCGAGAGGTCGTGGAGGAAGCGGCGAGACTGATGTGATGAGAGCGAAACCGGTGAAAGGAGGCAGGGCAGGGTGAGCCGGGATGGCCTGAAATGACACAAAAGGGCCCTTTCCTGGTCGGGATGAAACAGATCCTCATAAGAGCCAGGAGTTCTGGAGCAGAAACAGCGTCGGACAGCAAGAGACACGCCGAAATGGGAAGGTGTGGCCCCGGGTCGCGAGGGGCTGAACACATTGTCTGAGACCAGACTTGCGCTTTTGCGGCAGTCGGCAATCGTGCCGATTCACCGGCGAGCTTGCTCATACGATAATTAAAGGCGAGAACCTTCCCATCGAAGCCCGGCCTGCGAAAATGAATGCAAGGATCGCCTGGTCCGCAACGGTGATCTGTCTGTAGCTGGTCGTCTCGACACTCAACCTTGCTGTCACAGATGAAATCGTACACTCGAACGAGCCTAGCTCGGGCAACTATTCTAAAACAGCGTGCTCACCGTCGACCGTATCTGTGCTTAGTGAGAAATCCTATGGCGGAGCGCTCAATTGCAATTGAGTGGACGAATGCGGGCTTTTCAACGCCGTTCTTCACTGCGTATAGCCCTCTGAACACTCTCAGTATATTGCGAGGACACTCATCCTAAAAGGCTAGAGAGATAGTGCATTTGCAAACACGCGTAACGAACGATGGAAAAGAAAAGGCAGTTGCAGCAGGTCTGGGTATCAGCGCGACAGAGGGGGAATGGGGTATAGCTCGAAAGGATATCGGGGCATCAGGGGTATCCCATCATAAGCTCAAGACGAGATGGCGCGATGCAGTTGGGCGTGTTGGCGCGCGAGCCGTTTGAGCTTGTTCGATACGTCGATTGAAGAAGACGTAGTCTTCGACCTCGAGCGGACGCAGGACTCGCCTGACATGGATACTTTCCACCCTGCGTGGCAAGAAAAGACGACGCAACGCGCTTCGGCGCAGCCAACTCCAGAAGCCCCCCGAATCGTGGTGCAATCTCGTCCTTCCCCGGTAGACGCGCACCCGCCGCAGGAATCGAGCGCCTCGTTGACATTGATGCACTCATCTGTCAAGGGAGAGATGAATAAAAGACGATGAGCTGATAGCTTTCGGTGGCACAAGGATTGTCGATGCGCAACTTACACCCCCCATCTCCGGCCATTATGCCCTGGACCGTAGCGTTCTTGGCAAGGTGTTGCTTGAGCGCGTCGTCGTAGGTACTACCGCGCGTACGACGGATAAGCATTGCACGCTCACGCTTTGAGCACGGAGGAACTCACGTGGAGCCCAAGATGGGACAAGCGATTTCGTTGCGAGGACAATACGTTCGAGGTTTGACCGCCTTTGTCTTCTTCGAAGCCGTGACGGGATTGAAACACATGGCAATGATGGCCAACGTCGAGCAAAAGAGGAGGAATCGCATGGCTGGTCCGATCTGGCGAGAGTTCTTGCGAGATACCAGGCAACTTGTTGCTGTCTTGGTCTGGGCGGAACAGTAACGTGTGTGATGAGGTCGACGAAGTCGCGGTTAGTGACAAGAGAACAGCCGAGCGGGAGGCGAGAGAGCAGGCAAAAAGACTATGTTCCATTTCGAGCAGAGAGCCACCAGCAAGGTTCGAGGAGTACGCAGTACAAAGTCGTAGCGCTCTAGATGAAGGCCCAGGATAGAAGCAGGACTGGGCGAAGAGCCTGGAGATCTGAGATTCGCGTACGAAATAGGAAAAGTCGAGCCCGGGGAGGCTGGACCGTCGCACTGCCTGCATGCGCCGAAATTCTCGCCTTGGCTCTTGCGAGGCGTGAGTGACTTTGTAGCTCCCAAGTGAGTGGTCATGCGGGGTGAAACTTTGCCAGAGAGCGGACACATGGGAGTGCAAGTTGATCGACCGTTTGGTGCAGAGTATGCGCCTGCGGCGCTCGCGCGGGTGTGCAGGACTAGGATCGATCGCCACGAGCTGCAATTGCGACCGACTATCAGTACCGCGAGCCCCGACAAGACCGTTGCTAGTCGCAGAAGGCATGACAGAGTACACATCACATCTCGATATCGGCTACGAGAGCGCAAAGCACCCTCGGCAGAGCCTTGATCTCTTCATCCCTGGGAACGCATCTGCGTCATCCCGGTTACTTGTCTGGATACATGGCGAGTACTGGCGTTGTGACGCTCTGGTGACTGGAGATCGGCACTGACACAACTTCGTGTGCCCAAAGGCGGTGCGTGGAGAAGTGGTGAGTTGAACCCCCACCTGATTCAAGCGGGAGGACTCCACTGACCGGTCCTCGAGCTTCTTATAGAATCAAAGGCAGACTTTGTCGACACGCTCGTGCCTCGAATCCTCAAGCTCACAAACCTGCCCCTCGCCGTGCTCGAGTACCGCCTCACGCCTGAAGTCGCACATCCCGAACATGTTCTCGACGTCATCTCCGGACTCTCGCTCCTGACTAGCACGTCCTTGTTGGACTGTGAAGCTGGCAGTGCAAAGTGGAACCGAAACGATCTCGCTCTCGCGGGTCATTCCGTCGGAGCTTTCCTCTGCTGCCAGATCGCGCTTCGTCCTCCGGCTGCGCTCGCATCATACTCCGTTCCTGCGACTGTACGACGATCGGTCTCGAGCATTGTCGTCATCGCTGGAATCTATGACCTGAACGATATGCTCGACGAGTATCCGGACTATGCGAGTTGGACGGGAGAAGCGATTGGACTGGATCAACAGACGTTGAAGGTCGAATCGGTCGCGAACTGGATGCTGTACGATGACGCGGCAGGCAAGAGACTACGGATATGTGTCGTGTCGGGCAAAGAAGATGAACTCGTTTCGGAACGACAGGCGGATCTAATGGTCGCACGGCTCAAGGCACTCTTGGGCTCGGAAGATGAGATTCGGGACAGGCTCAAGGTCGATTACGACACGGTCAAAGGCTCACACGACGACATGTTGCGCCGTGACGAGATCCCGCAGTTGTGGGCAGAATTTGCACTACAGAAATGAGCAATGTAGCAAGTCTCCGCCGAGAAGAATAGATTGAGATAGAACGAGCGCTATAGAACGGACTCTCAATCGCGAGAGGCTAATAGCTCTCGACTCTCGCGCGTTCAAGGTCAAGGGAATGATAGCGAAGAGCTCATTGCAAGAGGGGAAAGAGGTGA
>NW_027481683.1:0-9733 GCF_050403365.1 Sporobolomyces koalae
CGAGAAGAGAGAGGCAGAAGGGAAGGAAGGAGGGAGAAGAGACATCTCCGGAGCTCTCGGAGGAGCGACGGCACTGCGAAGATCAGCTCGGAGAAGGCGTCGCTGCACTTCTCAGCCTGGTCGCTCACTCCCGGGACTTCGGGCCATTGCTAGTGTGGCCAGAGCGAGGCAACACGCCACGCCCCGCAAACAGGTCTATGTTGCAGCTCTCCAGAGGGCGTACGCGGCAGGAGTAAGGTGATTAGAAAGGTCAGAGCTCAGGCTTCGGATTTCGCTCCCGTAGGCTCAGATCCTATCGGATCGCAAGAAGATTCAGCATTGTTCCCGGTCGCGAAAGTAGTGAAGCTCACGGAATTGGAAGTTGAAGTTCAATCTCACGGCGAGGAACTTCATGTCGAGGTCAGGACTCTTTTCGAGTGAAGAGACAAAATTCTCGGCCGAAGTCTGGAATTGCTCAGAATGCGAGATGAGGAGGGTCTCGATATCGTAGAGCCGTTGCGTCGAGGGAGGTCTTGACGAGAGGACGGGCGAAGGCAAGCCCTGCGTGGGGGAGAAGCGAACGAGTCAGGACTGAGCGATCGTCTGGAGAACGGTTTCCGGAGAAGAACTCACGCGCGCGCTGTCCTGCGCACTGCGAGCATGCGACTCGAGCTGCATCGCATGCGCAAACAAGTCGTCCTATGAAAGAGAAGGGCATGTGAGCGAGTCGTGCAGGAGACTACGTTGAAGAGGAAAGGTAGACTCACGGCAGCGTTTTTGTACGCGAGCATGGTGACAAAGATGCTTTCGAGCTGCAGCTTGAGGGAAGGCTCCTTCTTCGATCGCTTAGACACGACTTTGAGCAAGCCCTTCTCGAGCAGCTTTGCCAAGTATCGCTTGTGTGCTTCAATCAGCTTGTCGAGGTCGCCTTCTTTGCGCGCGACGAATTCCTCTAGTTCGGCCCACTGGCAGGCGATTACTTCCAAATGACAGTAGTATTCGACTTGTCGGACAAAGAAGATCATCTTGGATAGCGCGGTCCTTGCTTGATGCAAGGCGAAGGAAACAACTGTCACGAGCACGATACATCGAACAAATCAGCGCGAAATCACAATAAAGCAGAATCGAAGGAATCTGACTGGAGCCTTTCTTCAGCAGCCTCGAGCTTGTCATGAGGGTCTTCCATGCTTCGTTCAGAACGTACTCGACTCGCTTGATCCCCCAAAGATGTTTGAACATCTCGCGATAGTCTTCAAGACTGCGAGGGTCCAGAATCGTCGAGAGGGGAGCGTCGACCTTGTATTCGAGGAGGAACACGTCCCAGCCGACTTCACCCTGCTGGAAATCTGAGATTCGGGCATCGAGCCTTCGAAGGACTGAGAGGGAATGTGGAGAGGCTAAGGAGGCCGGCGGTAAAGAGCCGCGAATAGCGGTCTCGAGAGTCGACGTAAGATTGTGTCGATACAGTGTGTTGGCAGGTCGGCCGAGAGAGGGTCTGCGCAACGCGCTAGGTCAGCGAAGCTCAGAATCAAGTATATTGTGCTACTCGTACCCGAGCTGCTCCATCAGAATCTCGCAAAAGTCACCCTTGCCGAGCATGAGGTAATCTTTAAGCGCTCGGAGGTGATCCATCAGGCGGAACTTTTCAAAGAAGAGCTCGAAAAGACGTTGAGACGCTGTCGAGTATGCGAGAGAAATCGATCGTTCGAGGGAGGCCATGTCGGCATATTCGAGCGCTGCAACAAGGCGTCAGCTCAGCGCACCTCCACACGAAGCAAGCAAGCAAGGCATACTCTGATCCTCTTGCTGATGACGATCGATGATCCAGGCACTGTCGGCGCAAGAGTACTTCATGAAATTGAGGGATTTGCCCGTCGAGAAGATCTGTTTAGAAACCGTCGTGGGCTTTAGCCGCATAGAGACGCAGCTGATCAGACGGATTTCGATTCACCTTCCTGCCGAAAGACTCTTCCAAAAAGCCTGGCAACATGTCCTTCCTAAAAGAAAACTTGTCCCCCCATAGCTCGTGACTCGGTACTCCTCGCTCATCCTGGACATCGGAATTGTTGCCCCAGTTGTCTGCGTCATATCCGGTGCCGCCTCGTCTCTTCCATCGCTCGTCGCCTTCATTCCCGAGAGCTGGATTTAACTCGACAAAAAATTCGGAGTAGGGGTCGCGGAGCTCCCCATGGTAAATCCAGGATGATAAGGTCGAGAAGAAAGGCCTTGACAGCGTTTTGAGTAGACGGGCTGAAAAGTTTCGAATGAAGGGGTCGCCATTCGAGGTGTAGGCGTGCAGTGTCGTCAAGAAAGCGCCTCCGACGTTCGCACCTGGAATGAAGGTGTTGGTTCGCAGCACGACAGCAGCAAGATCATGTACGCACCTCCAACCTCGGATACCAGAGTGCCCATCATCCGCATTCTGAGCCGGATGTCCTGAGTCCACACATCAAGCTTCCGCAACGTCAGACGACCTGTCAAGCCCTGGGCATCGAAAAGGCTCGTATCGTCTGCTGCTCGGCTTTGTTGGGTCGAAAGCTCCACCTCCGTGTCGCCACCGTCTAGCTTGCTTTCGAGAACGGAAACAAGCTCAAAGTAGCTCGTCATCTCCTTCTGCAGCTCGGCATGTAGACTCTGTTCGATCATGCCGATTGGTTCCGGTTTGTCTTGGTCGCCCTTGCTCTTCCCTTTCGTCCTCGATCTCGCTTGTCGGGCAGCAATGCTCAACGAATGATTCCTCCCCTCGGCAGACTTGAGCAGCGCCGTCTCAATCTTACGGTAGAGCCAGCCTAGTTCACTGAGTTGGTGCAGAAGAGTCCGCGTAGGTGCCGGCAGACTGAACCCTCGTTTCCTCAATTCGACGAATCCGATACCTTCCTCGAGTTCCGCTTCGGCTCCGAACTGCTGTCGGCGCTGTTCGAGCTCCTCCTCTGGCGTGAGAGGATCGATCACGCCGACTCCGTCCGTGACGATCTCGCCGCGGGTGAACGTGCGTTTTGGACCGGGCCTGCGTGGAGTTGGGGTCTTGAAGCGTATGAATTGTCCATCGATGCCTTGAAAGATGTAGAGGATATCGCGTAACAGGTCTGCCTCGGGGACAGGCGGTAACAGGGTGCCACCGCAGTCGGATTGAGGCAGAGTCGGAGGACCAGCAGCTGAATTCGCGGATAACGCCGATCGATGCTCCGCCAAGAGGGCAGCCATCGGCAATCTGGACGACGGACGTGGAGACGAGCCGGCGGCATCTGCAGACGAATGCAGGGAAGATGGTACAACAAAAGGTCGAAGCGGTTTGAGCGGAGAAGGTGCAGGGAAGAAGTTGATCCTCGAAGGTCCCGCCTGCGGGAGTGCTGCTATAGTCCCAGTAGAAAATGTCAGCAGTCATCATTCCGCTAAAATGCCGCAAGTCAGGCTGGCAGGTGCTACACGAGTTGCATTGTTTGATGACAATCTCGTTTGGAGCAGCCGGGATCCAGAGCTCAAGTGCGCGGGCTTTACGCGTTTGGCAAGAAGGGAGAACTCACTTGACATGTCTGCAATCCTGTCGAGAGCCGACTGCTGCATGTCTCGATTGTCGAGTCGCGGGATTGAATGCATCATTTCAACTGCGACGATACGCGTTTAGCGCGTCTTGAGTGTGCTGCTAGGCGGTAGCAGCTACAGCAGCGCCGCTTGAATGCGTGTGTCGGCGGAATTGAGCGCGAGACCAAGATCCGGCGCGTGGTGTCGCGCGTGCGCGGATCCTCTGCGGATCCGCGGAGCCGATCTATATTCTCGGGTCAAGTTGGCCTCCCTTAACTCTGACTTCTGCACTCGTGCAGATCATATGAATCGCTTAGTCGAAGAGCCAAGGCCAGGCAAAAGGCGGAAGGGGGATCATGCAGCCATAAATCGCTAACACAAGCTCTGAGTGGTTCCAGCCTACAGCTTCCACCCGCCGAAAAAACATCTACCCAGTCGTTCCGCTGCCGGTCTGTAGCGTGGTCGTCAATCTAGCTCATCTCCCTGAACCGATTCTTCATACTGCGGTGACCAAACCCCGTCTTTCTCAGCTCCCCTTTCCCTTGCCCCGAATGCGTGACATAGGCAATGCTTTCCTCGCCCTTCCCCTCTCGCACATCCGCATGAAAGTTGAACACGAACCCTCTCCGTTCCGTCACCCCCCAGATCCTCGAATTCTCCATCGCCAACCCATACACCGGAGATCGGTCCCCTCCCGGTCCGAACGCGGTGATCCCGTTCGAGCCTCGTCGGGCTGAATCGACATCGACGGTCGGAGATCGAATGTCGAAGATTCGGACGGCAGAATTTCGTGCAGATCCCACTGCCACATACGCTCCCGCTGGTCCTCCCACGCTGACTGAGTACGAAGGGTCGTCTGACCATGGATCCGACAGTCGAAGAATCTCGTTCGATGCTGAAGAGACGCTTCCATCGTTCCAATTCGAACTGACGAGGCTCGACGATGATGAAGAAGAAGGGGGAGGAGGCAGGCGCAAATCATAAATTCGAGTAGTTGAGTCGAAGAATGCGGCGACAAGAGTTTGGTCAGGCCTCAGAAACGGCGAGCAGTCGATTGAAGGAGTCGTCAAGCTGTAGACCGACGTCGGTTTCGCAGTATGGGCGAGTGGGGTGGAGGACGAAGCTACGGGACTCCCTGTCGAATCTAGTTGGAATAGAGAAAGAGGTGCAGTACCGCTCTGGCCAATCGCAAGCCAGGAAGGGGACGAGGACGGGGCGAGCTGAATACTCCAAGGTTTGGATGATAGCGAGATGACTGTTGGCGGGATCCACGGCGACACGATCGAATGCAAAGCGACGTGATGCTTTTTAGGTGCAGCGCGCTTGGCGAGAGTGCGTGCGAGAGAGTCGTTCTCATCGGGAGCGATCTGACGCGGGTCTGGAGGACGTAGACGAGTCGTCGAAGCGGATACGATCACGCTCGAGTTCGAATGAAGCGCTTGAACCGTGGTCGATCCAGGTCTCGTGATGTCGAGTTGTGGAGTTGCATACCGGGCGGCCTCTTCTAGTACGATCGGTCGACCACGACCGCCATGATCGACAATGCGTAATTTCTGAATGAGTCCAGACACCCTCGCCACAACAATCTGACCTGCTCTACCTCCGTCAGTGAGCGCCGTCACGTCGTCAAGAGCGCTCCTTGTCGGCCTGCGTTGACCCTTTACGCCAGACATGCCGGGACTGGATCCTTTCACGGTGACTGGAATTCGATCCATGCTTCCTTTCGAATCGACCGCAATCCAGCACTCGAGCTCTGGCCCTCTCGCAATCAGCAGACCCGTGACACCTCGGTCGAGTTGCCAAAGGCGCACCACGGGCATTGTCCGGTCCCATCCACCAAAGCTGACGCCGGTAAAGTCCCATTCTGCGCACTTGTGTCGGACCCGGTCGGCCCATAGCGCTTTTCGACTCCAGCTCCATCCCTGTTGGCTGTGTACGTGTTTGAGTGTCGCTGGTGAGTAGTTGAGTTGTTTGAGACAGACGCGAGGTAGGATGTCCGAGTGAATGAGCGAATGAAAGGTGCGCGAGGTTCTTGAGAGGGACAGCAACGATTCGAGCGATAGAAAAGACAGCAGGTGTAATAGTACCTCGGAAGGCAGCTCGCCCAGGAGGCAGTGTTGCATATTTGGATGTTGTCAGTCGCCAAAAAAAGTCCTTATGGGTGTACACGGTAAAAGTCGAGCAGGCGGAGCGTCTGGGTGTTCCAGCTGACCGAGAGACGTGTGATAGTGAACGACGAGGAGTGACAAGTGCAGGAGACCTAAGCGATATCGATGTCGCGGGTGTCTCAACTTCATCTCGCGCGCGGTGTCTTCTACGGTCGTACGTGGCAACAAGCCGCCTGTGTTTAAACCGAAGCGCAAAATTCAGAGATTCACAATGCGGAGCCACGTGGAAAGGGAAAGAATTGCAAGTATGCAAGGTAGTTTTGGGAGGGATCGAAAGTACTCTACAGAGAAAAAGGTACAGCAACCAAGAACATGCACGACGAGATCTAGGACTAAAGGTTCTTTCAAAGATCTTAGGTTGCAGCCTTGGCAGCACGACGAGCGGCGCGGGTGGTGGCCTGTGCAAGCAAACACGTTGAATCAGCATTGATGTAACAAGCGTCGTCGCAATCTTGCGCACCTGGAAACCAGTTTTAATGGCCTGGACTGATCGGGTAGATCCGCACGACGAGCAGGTCATGAAGAAGAGACGGTTATCCTTGGTCAGCGTCGTGTCGGGAGACTTGCAGGTCTTGCAGGTAACGTATTCCACAATGTATCGTCGAAGAACGTTCTCGATTTGCTCTGTGGGCGACAGCGAGGGTTAGTCCACATGAGTTGAGCCATGTCTCGGTAAGGATTCGCTTGCTCACTTTGCTGGAAACGACCCTTGATGACCAATCGAGCACTTCCGTCGACGGAACCGTTGGTACCCAACTCGGCGAACAGGAATTGGATCACGTGCTCGGGCGAACGGTGCATTCGCTTGCAGATGTCGGCAATGTTGGCAAAGATCGATCGCTTGTTGCCCTCTCGGAACAATTGCGGCGGCGGGATCGTGTACTTCTTCTTCGACGCACCACCAGAGAGCGAAGGGTGAGACTGGTACAGGAGAGAGAAGAATCGACCGAGAAGCTTTGCAAAATCCCCATAGGCGTCAGGTTCTGCAGACAAGATGGCGGAAAGCGCGAAAAGAAACATACCTCGGTGTAAGTGTAGTCACGGTCATCCTTGAGCCATTCCTTGGCGGCAGCAGCTTGCTCCGCCTTGGACACGACACCATCTTCGTCATCTTCGCCGTCCTTTCCGAAGGGGTTCTCTCCCTCCACTGGCTCGTCGTCGACGGCATCCTCGTCATCGCTTCCGGCAGGGGTCGACTTCTTGAGGATGCTCTTGGGCGCATCTCCGTCCTCGTTGTCGTCTTCTCCAGCTGCCTCGCTCTCCTTCAACTCCTTGTCGAACGCCTCGAGATCGAATGCCTTCTTGCTGCTCTTTTTCTTCTTCTTCTTGAGGTCCGAGAACTCGTCCATACCGCTCGCATCGACGGCCGTCACCTCGGCGGCAATCTGGTTGTCAACGGGCTCGTCGTCGATCTCGTTGCCGAGCTTGTCGACTCGCTTCTTGCTCTTCGGGTTCTGCTCCTCCATCTCCTGGGCGTCCTCCGGGTCGGAGTCGATTCTGACCGACTTCTTCTTCTTCTTCTTCTTGAGGTCGGCAAAGTCGAGCTCGGGATCGGCAGCATCTCCGGGCGCAGGAGCGGCGGCAAGGTCAGTGGCGACGTTGGAGCCGGCAGCGTCGTTGGAAGGAGCGGCGGGCGCGGCTGCGTCAACGTCGAACTCGTCAATGTTGATCTTCTTGGCCGACTTCTTCTTCTTCTTCATGCCGGAGAAGATGTCGTCAACGGGAGGGTTCTGATCTGCCATGATGGGTGGGTACACCTGTCGCGAAGAACCAATGCGAGAGCAAGTGTCAGTCGACTGAGTTTGCGGGTCGGACACCATTCTCTATAGCTTGGACAGCAACGCTGTTCCCAGCTTGCAGATTCCCCTGCGACCTATAGATAGGCGCTGCCAGCAGGCGCGATCAACCTCGAGTCGAATCGGTGTGCCGAGCCCGCTCCCCTTGAGCACCTCCAGATGTCCGTTGCAGACCGTATGTAAGTTCGCTGAGGTCGCTTCTGTCGCCTGCTTGGGTCTGCTGCTCCCTCGTGACGCTCGTTGCGGTCGCGGTCGGGGTTCATATGATGAACCTTTTTTAGGCTTCGCGTCGCCCCTCGTGATAGCGAGACTTACGAGACTATGCGTGTTGAGGTTCGTACTACTGTGAGTCGTAGGCCGGACAGTCGCAAGATCCGACGGGTTGAAGTGTCGAGATGCAAGTCAGCTCGCCAAGTCGCGCGGACGCGGAGCAGCACTGCACGAGTCAATATCCCGCGTACTCTCTCTCTCACTATCATCCCCGATCTGTCTGTTGCTAGCTACTCTCACACTCGCACCGTCCAGCCCCAATACCAGAGCAAAGGTGTCTTCGTGATCCCCACCAAACCATGTCCAAGGTTTCCCTTAATGCTCTCGACCCTCTGGCCGCTCCTGCTGTGCCCCAGGAGGGAACATCGACGTCAGTCGCCAAGGAACTCCTCGCTGGAACAGTCGCCGGTTGGGCTCAAGTGTTTGTCGGACAGCCCTGTGGGTCGCAACTCTTGCTACGCCTGGTCCCTGCGTGCGCCCTCTAGCTGATTGACCTTAAACTCTCGCTTCCTGCACAGTCGACATCGTCAAGGTCAGATTACAGGCTGGCAACGTACAATATGCTGGTGCAGTCGATTGCGCGAAACAGCTCATGAGAACAGACGGCCCCATGGGCTTCTACAAAGGTCCGACACAGTTTCCCTCCAGCTGTGCTTGTCCTGGCGCGAGCTGATTCTCCCATTCTGTGCACCTTTGTAGGAACGACTATGCCGCTTGTTGGTATCGGAGCTTGCGTCAGTCTCCAATTCGCGTGCCTTCAAGCTGGAAAACGTTTCTTCGCGCAAGTCCGACTTGCTTGAACCGACTCGTCACCCTGGGTCTGACTCGGAATGTACCCTCTGCACAGGTCTCGCAACGCTGCAAGAGGACAAGCTCAACCCGAAACACTGACTCCCGTTCAGTACTACCTAGCCGGCGCGTTCGCTGGAATCGGAAACTCGGTCGCTTCTGGACCGGTCGAACATATTCGCATCCGTTAGTCATGTTCCTGGCTCGATTCTCCAACACCAAATCTCGCCGAGCGATCAGCATCATGGCGCCCTAAGTAGCGCTCAATGGAACGACGCGCTAACGCCTCGACTTTCCCATGAAGGTCTGCAAACGCAGCAAGACTCGCGGTACTCGGGTCCGGTCGACGCGATCAAGAAGATTGCTCGAGCCGACGGTTTGCGTGGCATCTACCAAGGTCAATGTGCAACCTTGTGCCGGTAAGCTGAGACTGACCCCAAGTCGCTCTCACTGAGTTGTCAGATCAGCGATCTAACGTACCATCTAAAACTACAGTGAAGCGCATGGTTATGGTGTATACTTTGCGGTATACGAGCTCCTGGTCGCCAATGAGATTCGTTCAAACGGCTACAGGAGTCGAGACGAGCTCAGCTTGGGCAAGAGTGCAGTGTTTGGCGCGGCAGCTGGTTGGGGCATGTGGCTCCTGTGAGTGTCCGAGACCTGTTCGCTCCTCCGTATCGACCGCAAGCTGATCTGCTTGTTTTTGCAGCAACTACCCACTCGACGTGCTCAAATCGCGATTACAAACCGACGCCTTCCCTTCCTCTGCCACTCGACAATATCCTCGGGGCATGCGAGATGCTGTGCCTGCGCTCTACAAGGAGGGAGGCGCAGGGGCATTCTTCCGAGGATTGGGTCCCACCATGATCAGGCGAGTGGATTGCCTCGTACAGCCTTCTCCCGATCATGTGGCTGACATGTCAAAAGCTCTGTCCACGACAGGTCACCATTCGTCAATTCTGTCACATTCGTCGTGTTTGAGCTCGTGATGCGGCTGCTCCAGTAGTTCTCCCCCAGATGTCGACGAACTTGTTATGCATCACCAGCGAATCAACCAGGATTTGACTCGATGTCTTCAAGAATAAGCGATAAAACCGAGACGTGCAGTGACGCCTTCTCCGAGCTGATCTTCGCAGTGCCGTCGCTCCTCCGAGAGCTCCGGAGATGTTGCTCCCCCCTCCTTCTTTCCCCTCTCGCTCTCTCTTCTCT
>NW_027481682.1:0-9516 GCF_050403365.1 Sporobolomyces koalae
TCAACATTTTTGCCATCCTTGCTCGCGAGGGTTTGTCTTTTTCTTCCAGGTGCAGCTCTTTGACTGCACATCACCAAGTGAGAGTTCATGGGACCAATACACTCGAGCATGTGGTTGCTCCATGGCACATGGCGGCTTCTGCACATCAGGAAGATCTGGCTCTAGAGACTGCCCTTGATCCACATCAGCCTTCTCTGCCTACTGATTATAGTGATTGCCTGCAGCATCAACTGCAGTATGTGGAGTCCCCCTGGGACTTCGAAGTTGAGAAGATTGTGGGCGACAAAGTCGTTCGGAAGAAGACGAAGTATCGCGTTCGTTGGCTCGGCTACTCCGCTTCGCAAGACAGCTGGATCGACGCGGTGGACCTCAAGAAGACGGCATCCGAACTCATCGATCAATACAAGGCAAGGAAGCGTATTCGGTCGGTCGTTCCCGTCGTCGCAGGAGTGTCGCTCTCCTCCTGCTCTTCGAAACCCGGTCCCTCGACCTGTGGGGGGGTGAGTGTTAGCGTCGCACCTGCTGGTGCTCCCCTACTGCTATCGAATCGGTTCGAGGTACTCGGTTGCGACGATCAAGGCTCGTCGGGATAGGTTGGCAATGGGTGGATGTCTCATCATTTCCGATTATTATTTTATTTTCTCCTTTTTATTTGTTTATCTCCGATTATCTCCGTTCTCGCTTTTCGTATCTAAGTCCCTCGAAGGAAACCTCTCTCAAGGTTTCTCTTCTCTAGGACTCTCGGAATCCAAGTCTCGAATCACTGTTCACGGCTTGGTGTCCCTGACGAGTCCCCCTATCGCCTCATCGCTAGTCGCCCAACCGATCCTCGCCATACCACCAGCGGATCTTGGTGCGCCTTGCACTTTTTTAACAGTGTGGTGCAAGTCTTGCAGAATAACAATCTGGACGGCCCATGTAAGCCGCCATGCACAATATGTTGACCACTTATTAATTGACAAATATGATTCATCAGAAAGACATATTTTAAGGGTCCAGGTGTTGTGAGGGAAGCAAAGCCTTAAGATTTGTACATTTTAGCGCTGTGATTCCGCCTCTCTACAAATACAGTCAATGGAGGGGAGCAAAGCACAGAGCAAATCAATCAGCAATGAGTGTACTGGTATGGTAAGGAAAATGCAGGTATTGCACCTCTCATGAACGAACATGCTGACCCTTGGACATGAGTAGTGCAGACCAACTTTTGGTCCAAACACGTTGACTGATTGTACCCAAAGGGACCAGTTTGATAGACAACTATCAAACAGGAGAGTTGTATCAAATGTGATATTGGGATCAGATAAAATGCGCAATGAACCAGTCCCTTGTGGGGCGCTCAGTGGCTACAGCCCTCTGGCAGCCTAGTTGTTGGGTGCGCAAGGATAGATGGGTACGGTCTAAATTGTTTCAGGACCAGTTTCCCCCCCACACTGGTGTAAGGAAAGGTGTTTTCCTTACCACACTTGTCCCCTTTATATGTGTCTTTCTGATGAATCAATCTCGTCGATTGATTTGTACTTTTACTCAGTTGCTAGTACAATGAAGGGTGCCACGTTACAACTGGGTTAATTGGTTCAATGCAGGCAATGGATGAAATCCTGCAGACTAGGCACCTCCTCTTCGGTGAGCTAGCGCGAGACACACTTGCTGAATCACTGCAGATTGCACACCGTAATGTGGCACCTTTCATTGAAAAAGCAACTGACCAAAAGTGCAGAACAAATTGATTAACAAGATTGGTCAACCAGAAAGATGCACATAAGTTACAGGTGGACTGTGACAGAACACTTTTAGTAGTACACACAGGGGAACCACACCTGTACCCTTTCAACAGTTCTTCCTGACAAAGCAATTTGTGTAAGGCTTTACTTGCCTTACAGCACATGTACCCTATATATGTGTCTTCCTGACAAAGTGATCCAAGATCCAGTCTGTTGATTCTGGACTCTTGGTCAGGTTGTCTGTAGCATGAAGGGTACAACAACGCATCCTGATGACATGATCACACACATCTCCCGCTCTTCTCTCTTTCTGAAAGTGACTCTTCAGAATGATTCCTGTTTGTCCAGAGGTGAGCGTATCTCTTTGTGAGCAATGCAACGCATGCACGATCTTAGCCATACAAGAGTCCCATGTTGCAACATACCTGCACAGCGCACACACGCATTCAACGGGAGGCTTGTTAGACGCTCCTTGGTCACTCAAGCGCTGGGTGCCTGTAACGCTACATCTTTCATCATGTGGACAACTGAGCCTAAAAGCACAGAATGGCTCAATTGACAAGATTGAATCATTGGAAAGGCATAGATAAAGGGTACAGGTGGTAAGACAAGCCTCACAGTGCCTCGCACCTGTCCAGACACCTCGTCGTCGAGGAAAACCCTATCGATTTGCCCAAAGCCTTTGAGAGGTGACACAAGGTGTTCCTTGGGGGCCGATTGAATTATCGAAAACTCAAATCGCCAGATTCTCATCGCATAAACGATAATTTGCGCTTCCTCTGTGGTCTTTGCTCTTGATCCCACTCTGGAGGAGACCTGCCCGTGTAGGATCGTCTATGTCTATGCCTCAGTGTCTCTTCTAGCCCTCCTGTGCACAAATCTCTGCCAGAACAGCAGCATAGCGACAGTTTCGATAGCCAGAGCGTCTCATGAAATATTCAGCAAGAGGATTTTGTTTGGTCAGGCTTGCACCTCTCAATTAGATGCATTAGTCTCTGGCAGAGTGTACAGCTTACAGTTGACAGATTTCTCATCTGAAGGTCAGAAAGGCACTGAGCTGTCCACATATCAGGCAAGCCTTTAAAACACGTTCGGTAGTGCTGTGTAGACCTTGCTCTCTCCAAGTCTCCCCTTTCTATGTGTTCTCTCGGTCAAGCAAAGGTCATCCAGTATCTGCTGCTTCAATTGCAATGGAGGCTGACATCTTGCCTCTGCCCTGCATGTAGGGCGTTCTGCAACACAGTGCACCAGAGCCGCTACACACCTCGTACCAATGTTGCTCACTCTGTGAGCGCAAGGAACCTCTGCTGACGTTCACCTTATCTTCCTGATAACATAGCAACCTCATTGTCAACTTCCCAGCCTTGAAGCGCACTATTCACGTGGCAATGCACCTTACTCACGCGACAATGTCAGGAACTGACAATGCTGACAACGACTGAGTCGCGTCTTTGGAGCTGGATGCGACTCCGAGACGGCATAATGGCTGAGCAGAAACCCTCCTCACAGAGGAGTGTTTGCCTGTGTGCTTGAATCTCCGGTTGAGGCATATCGCCTAGATCTCACGGGATTCCACATTGCATCAAGTGAGGGCAAATGATGAACAAGTCAGCCAGACCAGGCTATGACTATTGAGGCAATCGATAAAGCATGCAGGCCGCAAGCAAAAGAATCTTAAAGTATAGATCTAAAGCGGTCTAGCCAATGTACCAGAATCCCATCCTGGAGAGTCAAGCTCCCAAATCTGACGAAGCAAAAGCTGAGCCTTATTCTGAACGGGCACGGTCGAAAAGACCGCTGCGTGACAGCCTACTTCTACACTAGTTGGAAGTGACAGTCGCTGAAGCCTAATTCAATATCCCACTGCTCGCCTTTGAACTCATTGAGACAAGCCAGAGACAGAATGTTGTTCTATGCCCACAAAATTTGACGCGTTCGCAAATGCACTTCGAGGGAAAGCGGGCACTGCGAAAGTCGCAAATGTCAAAGTCATGGACGAAGCATACCTGACCGTCTGGCTAGTCCGAGGTCTTACATCTCCTGTGAAAAGTTCTCAGACATTGTATGGACACGACCCGCTTCTCATCCGGGATGAGTCAGGGTTTGAGGATACATCATGCAGTCTGAGCAGGTCCACCGATATAATACCGCAAGATCAGTCGGCGGAGCAAGCATGGTGGACTTGTAAAAGACGGCCGTAGGCAATTTCGCAGAACTAGCGACGAATCTGGGGTTGCTGTATTTCAGACGAGAGTAAGCTCAAGCAACACATTGCCATATGGTGACGATTTTGCTGAATAACCATATGCTGTATAATCATACTCTGACAACCTTGACTGGCAATTCCACGTCCTCACTGTGATCATGATTCACGCTTGAGTTACATGCAGAGCTGAGGAGATTCGATGCTCTCTCTTCTTCACAACGTTGTCGGGATATGCAGTGCTGGCGAGAATGGGCCAGACAAGAAGATTACAGAGTGACAGCGTACCGATCGCGACAGCCTGTCCACAAGCTGGTGAATCTCGTCAACGTCAGTGATACGGACCATGAGCTGCTGCAGATGTCACCTTGGAACCGGCGACAATAAGCAACTCAATGTTAAGGTCTATGCAATCACTAGAAGAGATTGCAAAGCAACAGAGTAGAATGATGGAAAGGCACCCGCACGAGCGGGGCTCTTGTGTCTCGTTGTTAATGAGTGAGTCGCTACATCCGCGGTTGCGCTTGGCGTTATACTCCGGACAGAAAAACAACCCGCCTGTGAACGGCTTGCTGCGATTTGAGCGAGACCGGGCCGGCGATTGCGGGACTCTGGCGTACGCATCCCGTGTCCCATATTGATGCATCACGCCTGCAGATACGCTTGTTGCACGTTCGAAAGTTGATACCAACAGTGGCAATTCGAGCACTACCATCGAAAGGCAGTCAGCTAGGAATCGTATCAGCGATTACTGTCAAGACAAAAGAGGTCATACGTGGAAGCTGCGATGCACGGGTGTGGCAAAGCTGAGTCAGCACGGATTAGAGTCTTATCGTGATTGAAGGCGATGTCTCAGAAGTGCGCATCCTGACGCCGAAGACAAAAAAAATTCGTTGCTAGCATTCGTGCCCAGACGCTCAGATTTGTTTCCAAAAGTCCCTATCGTCTTCCGTGGCAAGCAAAGTAGTTCTACCGCGTGATCTGGCGCAACATGGAAGGCGAAACTGACTAAGTTTAGGGGTGAGTAGATTCTCTGCTGTTGGACGTATCAGTCTTGCCACGTGATTGACTCCTGCTCGTGCAGAGCGGATGATTGCTCGGCGACTTCGCGAATCCCTGGAGTATTCACGGGCTCCGCGCCAGCTCCCACAGAGCGCACATTGTTTGCGTCATGCGTACTTCTCTTGAGTGTCTTACTGGACTACTATTACTGGTGTACTGAGCCGAGCAGCCATTGACAGCAGGACAACGAGCCTAGTCGCGTCATTACAGCAGCGGATCTGAGATTGTCGTGGTGCTTGCCTAGCTTTACTATACTTCATCTTTCTGCAATCCGCGTCAACAATGTTCTGGGTACAGACGTCGCAAAACTTGATCCTTACCCTTATGGCTGTGCGATATACATATCTGACTGCCAATGAGTAAGGTTCTGGTTCCAATGAAATCAATCAGTCTCGCTTCGGCCGATCGAATGCATTCACAAGGGGAGCGAAAAACACCGCTTGGGGTACTAAGGGAAGGCGTGCGCTATAAATCAACCTATTCTTTCCATTTCAAAACCGACATAGCTTGTTCTGTACGCACCGCACAGTACAGAGAATCTCTGTTATGGTTTGAGCAAGTACGGACTGGCAATTAGCGATCGTGACTATCAGAGATGCCCCCAGTTGAAACTGCTTGCGACTCAGATCTCGCTTGATAACACTCCTTCCGTTCAAACGCGCGACTGGAAGGTTCTCTTCCAGATGTCGAAGCGCGTTAGCACTCGATGTAAATCCTAGGAACAGCTTGTATAATTTCACTGCAAAAAGTAGGGGAGGACGAGGACCTGAAGAGCCCAGGACAAGAAAGTTTTTCTGCCTTCCAGCACGGTGTTGATTAGACTGAATTGCTTGGAGCTTGCGGTGAGTACTATCGGGCTAGAACTGCTTTCAACATCATAGGTGACCAGAGCATGAGTCACGCCTCTACTTGAGCAGCTTAATATCATCCGCTTTTCTCGGCTCGAGTATGGTGCCAAGTATCATGTCGGCTTTTAGGCGAAGAAGCACAATGCCGTACGGTCTTTCCGGATGCCACGATGTGCTCGTTTCCGAACGTGTTCTCGTTTCTCGTACCAAGGTGCCCGCAAGGGAGTTGCTGAACGCTGATTGCCGATCAATTATCACTTCGTCAGTATCGGGAGCGCCAGAACCATTGACGAGTTCTGAGAGGCTGCCAGGCGCTAGTCTGCCAGATACCAGGCGGTCAGCAAGCGCTTACGTAAAAATAGCACTTGGTCAGATATGTTTTGGTTGCGCTCACCCCTGTAATGTAAGAACTTCCGGTCATGTGAGATGAGAAAGACAGGAAGACATCTTCTGCTTCAGTAGCTGCAAGTGTCTCATGTCTGTCTGAGTACCTTTCAGTCACTTGAGTCTGAGCGCGTTGTTTGTGTTGCTTGCTTCTCCAAGGATGTCCTGAACGCTAGCCAGAATTGCATTCCTTGGAGTTCTGCGCAAGCTAACTGCGCTCAGGATATTCTGTTGTTTGCTGAGGGTATCAAACGTTGTGTGTGCCCATATAACAGAATCCCTGCTACTGTGGACAACCTTTTACATTGTCCTTAGGGGATAAAGCTGGGCACAACAATAAGGCGGACCAAGCAAGCGTATGATTCAAAACAATGGAGAAGGCAAGCAGCGAGGAGCAAGATACTCTGGCAAAGTCAAGGTGGCAAAGACAAATTTGAGGCCAAGGCTGAGACCACAATTGATCACAAGGACAAGGACAACAACAAGAACAAGGCAAAGAGTGGACAGAAAGAGGGCAAATTTAGGATGAGGTAGAACACCATATGTAAATTGCAGGAGCAACAAGGATAAAACATCTAGCTCCTATCATATGAACAGGCAGAAAGGCTCCTGCATGGTGGAGAAAGAGCAGATTAGTAAAGGAAGCTGACAAGGCACAAAATAGTTGAGAGGCAAGGCAGTAATCCAATGTAGGAGACTTGGCAGTCAAACGCAAGAGGAACAGGAAAGTCAGGAGTCAATGACACCTCTCAGACTTGACATGTCACATGATTTTCACTGACAGCAGCTCATGTCCAGCACTATCAAACATTGCTACACCCTGTGATGCAGACTTGCACAGGCTTGAGATTGGTTCTGTCTTCACAAAACACGTTATTGATCTTGAATGCCACTAGCTTTCAGGCACAGCAGCTGCAGAACCCACATACACAATACACGCAAGAAGTGCTATGCAGAAATTTCAGATGACCAAAAAGACTGGTGACGTCAGAACAAACTAAATACTGCAAGGTGTTTTCCTTACCACACTTGTCCCCTTTATATGTGTCTTTCTGATCTTGTTGATTAATGTGTTCTGTACTTTTGTCAGTTGCTGATACAATGAACGGTGCCACATCACAGTTGTCTGTCCAAGAATGCTCACTCACAAGACGCTGAGGATGAAAGGCCAAAAGAGTGGGGCTGGGTTGCAGTCTCGATCAGTGAATATGTCTACAGAAGCTAAGCAAAAGCCAGTATCTTGCCCGCAGTCTTGATCAGCAGATGCTTCAAGAGGAAGAAGATACAGCAGAAGTTCCAAGTTTCTTGATCCATGTCTCAGAATACTTTGTCTCTTCCAACCTTGTATGCTTAGAATACAGCCTTAGATGTTGTAAGGGACTGGTTCCTTGAATTGTCTGGTGTGAGGTAAAGGTAGAGAATACCAAGAAACTAGACTTGCTACAATTGCAAGGATTCAGACTTCCTACAAGCTGTCCTTGCACGCCCATCAAGTTGGGCTGTTGTGGATCCATGCCCATTGCGCAGCTTGTTTGATCACAGTATCACATATATACCACTCTCCTGATATAAGATAACATCCAAACTGGTTCCTTTTGGTACAATGGGTCAACATGTTAGTTCACAATTGGTGCAAATCTTGCAACAGTCTTGCTATAGTAGGTCTTGTGCACCTGCTGACTAGGCTATTGACAATCAATAGCCATGAGAGCTGTTTCATGATCACAATGTTGCATGGTATCATCTTTTTGTAAAGCTTTGCTCACCTTACAACACCTGTACCCTTTATATATGTCTTTGTGATGAATTGATCTTGTCAATCAATTCATTCTGTGCTTTTTGGCTCTGTTGTCCACATGATGAAAGGTGTGGCGTTACACTTTTGTTGATAATTTGTTCAAACTAAATCCTTTCAGTCCAGAGGTCAGCTCTATATTGACAGGGGGTCTGATCCCAGCTCCTTGGCAAGACACACACAACGGGCACTGGTGCAATAGGGAAAACTCCGTTCCTTATAGGTGTCCTGTAAGAAAAGAGACCCATTGTCTGGTCTTTTGTAGCTGTGCATGGATTCAGACTTGCTACAGTTGTCCTTGCACGCCCACCACACCGGGCTGTTGTGAATCCATTGCCAGTGCGCATCTTATCCAATCACAATATCACATATGTACCACTTTCCTGTTTGATAGCTGTCTATCAAACTGGTTCCTTTTGGTCCAACGGTCAGGGCTCTGTTCATGAGTGGTGCAAGTCTTGCAAGCTGCCTGGACAGTGTTGTATGGAGAGTTTGTTGTATGGAGGGTTTGATGACGCAAGCAGCAGCTTTCCACTTGAAGTCAGGTGCATCACAGATATGTAAAAGATGTGGTGGAAACATTAGGTCTGTAATGAACTCAGCTTCTGAGCTTTAACCAAGTACACCAACTGGCCAAAAAGGCACAAAATTCAAGCTGAAAGCTGGATTGCTCAGTACTATATAAGCCTAGAAATGACTAGTCAAGAAGAGTGTATTAGGTTGTATGACAAGGTCTGTGCACAGACTTTTGGATCCTGGCTCAGGGCTGCTCACAGTCCCTTTTTTTCTGGCTGCACCTTCTCCAAGCTCCTTGTGCCCTTTGAGCCAGTCTTGTACTCCTCTTTGCTAATTTTATCCCTTGTTGTTCTCCCTTACTCATAAGTCTGCCTCTTGGATCCATTCTTTTGCTATTCCACGTCAAAGGAGCCTTCTGTTTCATACCTTTTTCTCCTGCAGCTGCCATTTATCCTGTCTTCAACCTTGTTGATCAGCCAGTTGTGCCCTTGTTGATCAGCCATTTACATTTGGATATTGGTCTTATTTCTGTCCTTTCCTGGTCCTTGTGCCTTTTCTAAGAGGTTCCCATCGTCCTCATGGCTGGCACGTAGTTGGGTGGGTACTACATTGTTGTTGAGCTTACCCTGATGGTTCTTGTGCTTCAAGAGCATTTCCAAATTGAGAATGGGAAGATTGCCAATATAACCACAGTCAGACACAGTAGCACCTGCCAGAATGCACAGTGAGCCTGTGTCGGAGGCTGGCATAGTATGCGTCTGCACCAATGTGACCTGGCCCAGATGAACTGGCATGGGGAGGGGCACAGCCTGTGATTCTAGTCTCCAAAGCAAATGCACAGGACCACAGAGGCCACCATCTGCCATGGAGCAACCACATGCTCGAGTGTATTGGTCCCATGAACTCTCACTTGGTGATGTGCAGTCAAAGAGCTGCACCTGGAAGAAAAAGACAAACCCTCGCGAGCAAGGATGGCAAAAATGTTGA